>NC_136518.1:41139964-41142464 GCF_053919585.1 Euprymna scolopes
TATTGTTTGAATTCTGATGATGCTAGTTGGATTTTTCCTCTCTTTGAGGATTTTCCTCTAGCTGAAACAATTTGTAAACTCATTCTGGACTCATAGTAATAAATTTCCTATATACTGCTCTGACTACACATTGAGCACTCTAGTCCGGTTTTTTCACCACTGGTAAATAAATATCCGCTTCTCTACGGTTGAGCACTTTACAAAAAAACTCGGAATCTACCCCATTTAAGAATGGAAAAGATCAACTTCCGACTCTCCCTCAAAAACATTCCAACGATACCAAAAAATGAATACTTTCTTATCCTAATAAGAACAATGGAGGAACTCATTAGAAAAATGCGCTGGAAGGCCTACTTCTTCCTTAAAGAAAAAGATCCTGCTAATCCAACCAACCACTACGGATTTACCAACAAAAACACAACTCCATACATAGAACAATTGGCCGCTTTTGAAACGGATCTAACAGATATTATTAACCACATTTCTTTCCGTAAACAAAAAAATCCTTTCCAACTCCACATGGACAAAATAATTAAAGATATAGATAAATCTAAGCAAATATAACTCAAGGCTGATAAATCACAAAATTTCTACAAAGTCTCCAAACAAAAATACTTAAAACTTCTAAATGATAATCTCACCTCAACATACAAAAAATCAAATATGTACTTAATCAAAGACATTAATATAGATAGTAAAATAATCACAGATACTTTAAACCTAAGCAACAGGGTAGCTAAGCTAGATACTAAAAATGCATACCTCCTCATAAAAGACCATAAAGAACACTTCCGTACCAGACCACAAACCAGGCTTATCAACCCCACCAGACCCGAAATTGGCAGAATCAGCAAAACAATTCTTGAAAGAATCAATAAACAAATCAAAAATAAATTCAACCTAACCCAGTGGATTAACACCGAAGACACCATTAATTGGTTCAAAAGAATACCTAACAAGAACAAGGCTGCATTTATTCAATTTGACATAGTTAATTGCTACCCTTCTATTTCTAAACACCTTTTTGACACTGTCTTGGATTTTGCTTCTACCTTCTCCGATGTTCAACCATTTGAAACTAACATCATTCTGAAATGCTGTAAAACTGTCCTACTAAGCCAGGACTCTCAATGGACTACAAAAGACCAACCTACCTCCTTCGACCTTGCGATGGGTGCTCTTGATGCAGCTGAGGCTACTGACTTAGTAGGCCTTTTCATCCTATATAATCTCTCAAAATTTATCCCCAACAACAACGTGGGACTTTACAGAGATGATGGCCTTATCATTGTTGAAAACGCAAGCGGCCCAAAGTGCGAAGGCATTAAAAAGAACATCATCAGGGAACTGAAGAATATGGATCTAAAGATTGAAGTAACTTCCAACTTAAAAACAGTAAATTTTCTAGATGTTACCTTTAACCTCCCTAATAATACTTATGAACCATACACTAAAAATAATACATACCCCCTATATATACACCCTATGTCCAACCACCCCAAACACATTATTAAACATATCCCTAAATCAATAGAAAAAAGGCTTAGCACAAACTCATCTAACTCCAGCATTTTTAACCTACACAAACCCTTCTTTGAAAATGCTTTAAAAGAATCTAGATATTCCAACCCTAATATCACATACTTGGACCCATATAAACCCAACAATACAAATAGGAATAACAGATCCCGCAAAGTCCTCTGGTTTAACCCTCCCTATAATAATATGATAAAAACTAAATTAGGTAAAAAATTATTCATGCTTCTTAATCACCACTTCCCCTAGTAATATTCTACATAAGATTTTTAATAAGAACACTATTAAGCTTAGCTACAGTTGTGCAAATAATCTAGAAAATAAAATTAAAAAACACAACAATAAAATACTAAATAACCACAACTATAATAACAATGGTCAAAATAACTGTAACTGTCTTAACAAACCCCAATGCCCGCTCCAGCAAAATTGTCTCTCAACAAATGTGGTTTACAAAGCAACTATTGCCCCCGCTGAAGACCCACAAATAACAAATTTTACATTGGCCTCTCAAGCACCACGTTCTAAGACATATTTAGAGTGCATAAATGTTCCCTAAATAACCCCAACCACCCCAATAGTACTTCATTAACTAACCACTATCTACTACTTACCCGAAACAACCTCACCCCGATTATTAGCTGGGAAATTCTTAATAGAGCTAGTACCTGTAAATCACTAAACTCCCCATGTTATTTATGCTTAACTGAAAAATTACTGATTACTAATTTTAGAGATAGAGATAAACTTCTAAATAAAAAAAAACAGAAACCTCTATTAATTGTAAACATTATAAATCCCACCTCTTAAGCAACTTCTCACCCTTCTAATAATAACTATAACCCACCCCTAAAATCTAACACTAACGAATTACACACACCCTATTTACAACCTAAACTATATAGTCCCCCATTCATTCTAAAAGAACCCCTCCACAGAACCCCCAGCCATTTATCCCACCATT
>NC_136518.1:41144964-41232464 GCF_053919585.1 Euprymna scolopes
AGCTTACTAGGACATGGATCAAACTTGTTAATTTGATTTGTGCCCAAAATAATAAATGTTAAGGCGGACAAAATTCAGATCAAAGTTGTAAAAAAAAACCCACCTTTGTGGTCTTTACCAATTTATGGTCTAAACATTTGAAATTTTACAGAAAGTGTATTCAGACATGGGGCAAGTTTTTAATCGGTTTTGGGCGGTAATTTTTGCTTCTAAGTGGTCGAAGTTCAATAGAACCGACAATCGCAGCGTCTGGAAAACTATTCAGCTAATTTTCTGCCTAAATATTTGAAATTTTACATAAAGGGTATTCATAAATATAGCACGGTTTCAGGCTAAAATGTGGCTGCCAAGAGGTCAGCGTTTAAGAGTTTCAATTTGCAGACTCTACCAAACTCCTTCGCAATTTTGAGTAGAAACACTTGAAAGTTAAGATGTAGGTTACCTGGACATAAGTCCAAATTGTTATATATATATATATTTATATATATATATATATGTGTGTGTGCGTGTATGTGTGTGTGTGTGTGCACATAAAGTTATATACAGTACTTGGGCACGTACCAAGCCGGGCTGAACTGCAAGTATATTACAAAACTCAGACTAGCTTGCTTGCTTAGGTGTGGAAACCGTCCATCCAATGTGTGACTTCCAATTTCAAAATATTCGCCTGCTTGCCTATTTCATAGGTGCCCTGTGTTAATCCGATATGAAAAGCAGCCGCTAGTATTCAAAGTATATAAGATCAATAAATATTTGCTTTAAACTAATTTTTCGTGGTTTCGTAAAAATAAATGTAATTTTATCCCGTTGAGTTAAAAAACGGATTTAAATATAAATATACAATATATAACTATAATAATAATACTAATAATTATACAACTGCTTTTGGTAAAGCTCCCGTGCATTTTTACGATTTATTTTGTCAGGCTTTACTTAAAAAAATGTTCTCTACAGGAATAAAGGGTAGTAATTTTTTGTTAGCAATGTTTTTACTATGGCCTCCTTAATTTTAATTATTGCTAGCAGTGGTGCTGGGCAGGCTTCCTGTTTTTTTCACTCATCACTTAAAATAAAAAAAAATTATTTCCAAGAAAATTAAAAAAAAAAAAACACTATAATCTCCAAATCACTTTTTATTTTGAATATTTCTTATCTTAATCAGTAAGGGCCAACTAGTCTAGGATATATATATATATATATATATATATATATATATATATATATATATATATATATATATATATATAATCAGGAAGATACAACATCTTTCTTGGGTAATAGGTATACCCGCATACCCATATGTATGTATGTATGTATATATATATATATATATATATATATATATATATATATTTATGTATATACGTGTGTATATATATGCATGTATATATATATATATATATATATATATATATATATATATATATATATATATATATATGTATATTTACTGATATTAATTCTTATGTCAAGGAATGCCGGTTACGTTTTGTTAAAATACATTATATAAGTGGTAAAAGTGAAGCCTGAGACCAATGTGAAATTGCCGGAATCTTCTTTTAATGATGTATAATTACTAGTTGTCAAATGTAATCCAACTCTGAAACATTGAACTCTTCAAATAGAATAGCTTTCTTATATTATGCCGTAGTCAATGACTTCGTTCTAAATGTTGTTTTTAAAGGTAAGAATTTCCAAATATTGTTTTTATGTCTAATAAACATTTACTTAGCCTTTGTTCATAATAGGGCATTAAATAAAACTCTATAATCTCCACATGCACTAAGATTACGCCTAATAGTTGTGTACCAGAAGTTTTGTTTTCTTTCTATTTCTGTTGTTTCTCTTTTTATTACACTATTTGTTTTAATCAATTAACTTTTTTTTAAATCTTCTTCTGGCATTATTGATCATTTGTGGTCGCGTGCACCCCACGTCTATACACATCTATGTATGTATATATATACATATATATATATAAGCATATATATACACATATATTGTATGTGTGTGTGTATGCGTTAGTGTGCGTTGATATGTACATATATACTCATCTGTACATTTTACATTAAGGTAATGGCGCTTTTAAACATTTTTCTTCTAATTCCGGTGGATAATTAAGTTCCGTGTAAAAAGTTGTATTCGTGTAATTGAAAATGTCGAAATTTAAAAGCCTATTTTATCGCGATCTAATCAAGCGAATGTATTTGTCTTTACTGACAAACACGATTATTCGTCGATAAATAGAATTCTAGTCTTTGTCCGCGATGGAATGGTATGGCACAAGGTGTATCATATGGTAAAACGTTATGATGAGAGAGAGATAGAGACGAACAGTTTTTTTTTATAGAATTGTATAAACCTGCCACTTCGAAGTAAACTAGTTTAAAATACATTTCATTAAAATATATACTTAGTTGTTTGTGAAAGATAGTGTGTAACGGCTTCTCAGACACGCAAACAAGCAGAAAAATGTGTATTTCTTATTAATTGCATTGATTTAGATTTGCTTTTACTTCCCCATTTAAGTTAAATACCACTACTAATAATAATATCAATAGGTAACGGGAATATTTTTCGTCTGTCTATATAGAATGAAGGATATAGTACCTGGGATTCCTAGCGAAGTATAATATGTAGATTAATGAGAGTGAGTGGCATCTTTCGTATAAAGTAATTATAGAATAAAAGCAATAGACATATCGGAACACATTAAATTATTAAAAAAATGTCAGAAGATATTGTATCTATAACATTTCCAGATTAAGTTTATATGAAAGTTATAGTAGATTTTCTGACTACATTAAGAAAAAAACCCATGTATCTTTGACTTAGAACCAGAGTTGACACTAAAAAATGATATGACACGAACGTCATATCCGAAGAAAAGCACATCTATTGGCCTAAAGCTTAAAGGTGATAATGTTCTGTATACGATCTCTGCTAAACGTCTTCGTTTTGTTACAAAATAAGTTAAAATCTATTTTAATTTAATAGAAAAATAATGATAATAACTTACCTTATAGTTATTTTGTGTGTCTTTAGACTGCACATTTCATAGCCTATGGTTCTGAAAAGGAGAAATGAATACGGTTTGCATCCATGGATTAAATGTGATCGCGTCAGTCAGCACCAATAACATGCCTTAGATAGTTCTTTAATTCAAACCTAGGCAGCGACTATTATTAGGATTAAAACATACACCTATAGATGACTGCCAATTTGAACGAATATTACAAATGTGTTTTTTTCTGTTTATTATGGATTTTCTCCAAGTGATCCTTGAGAGATCGACAGCAGTTAATCTCTATTGATGCATAAAACACTTCAGCTCAAAATTAATTAAAGGCTGTGTTATGCCTCTGAAGGAATTAAATGTTATATGGGCAAACACCGTGTTAGTATAAGGTTCAAAGTGGGAATACTAGTTTGAATAATCGCAACACTTCAGATTATAAATGCCAATCTATCACATAACATTATACAATGCCTAGATGATTTAGACAGATGCAGTCTGAAAATCTCATGAATAATATGTTAATAATATTTTATTTTACATATGTAGTACGGTAAACTAAAGTTTAAGCGTTCATTTTCTCACTTATTTTAAGAGATCCTATTTCTGCCTAATTAAAATTAAACCGGTAGAATTTCATACTAAAAATGGTCATCGATTTTTCGGGTTTGGTATATTAATTGCGTCTATTTTTTCGTGTTGTAAACCTATCAATCACATTTCATCAAAATAGGATCGATTGAAATCGATGCGTACTTCAACGTCATCTATTCTCCAATATATATTTTATAGAATTAACAAGGCAAATGAATGATGTATATTGATGGAAATAAATTGCTCGTAACTAACGTTGTTACGTGCTATTTTTCACGTGATAACTAAACAACGCGCTTTCCATTAGAATTGTATCTATTTGCAGATGTATTTTTTACAAAATATGGTTTCTAATACTACCCTCCGCCTCGGACACACATGCTTTCTACTGGGATTTTACTGTATAGTATTTTACAGAAAATATTTTAATGGAAAAATCTATTATATAATAATCTTTACTATTCAGGTGCAAAATTCCGAATCTATAAATAAATTATCATACTGTTTGTCTGTCTGTGTGTTACGCGATTTATCTTAGCCTATAGGCAATCCACCAAAGCATCTCAGGAACTGAAATGAAGCGTATGACCCAGCGGATGTTTTAGTGATATTTATATCCATGTTTGGTGTATGGAAATGCAAAAATATGCAAAAAATGCAAAAAGAAAATCCATGCAAAAATGCCAAAAAAAAGTCACATTTTTAGTGCGTTCTCAATGTCTGTATCTATATATCTATATATTTATATACATATATATCTACATATCTGTGTCTATATGTGTTTGACAGAACTTTCTCTGTATCTACATTTTAGGCCTATATTTCTATAGATCTGTGTCTATGTCTATATACCTTTCTGTGGTCTATATATCCATATGCTTATAATGCCCTATGTATATATCTATGTGTGTCTATATAACTTTCTGTGTATCTATATTCCTATACATTTATATATGTACCGTCATGTCATATGCTACTGGTATCATGTAACCCAGTACTACCTGTCTCATGGGTGGGTCACCGGCGACTAAACTGGTTCCCCCACCAGACTTGTTTGGTGAGGAGGGCGGCTAGTCTCCCTGAAGGATTAAAAACAAGACCTTTAAAAGGGTGAATGAACCCTTGTTCCGGGTCAACGGTCAACTAGCACCGTGTGTTTGTGTGTGTGTATGTGTGTGCTGGGGTGGAGATGGCTCCCGTAAGCCGTGGTGAAGGCAACCTTTCTAGAAGAAGCAAATCGCTGATTTAAAAAAAACATAAAGCGGGAGATCAATACCCGCATTAAGCTGCTCTGCAGATTAACTTGTTGGTCGATATCTTGCCCTTGCTTGTTGCTGGATGTCCGCTTTTTGAACCGAGAGAGAGACTTAGCTGTCGTACAAAGCAAATACTCTGTAACATCATCTGTGTACATATACTCCCTCAGGCATTTGTCTATAAAAATGGTCCTGAAGCGATGGAAGTCATTTTTGGGCTCATGGACATGTGTCTGAGAGAGTGGCACTCGTCTGATATCATCATAATCTATATATATAATCATGATCATCTATACATATATATATGTGTGTGTGTGTGTGTGTGTGTGTGTGTGTGTGTGTGTGTGTGTGTGGGTGTGTTTCGAGGTGTCTATACATGTGTCTATCTATATATCTATATATCTCGGTTATATGTCTATATATCTGTATCTATGTCTATATACCTTTCTGTATATCTATATATATATATATATGCCTATAATGTCATATTTATCTATCTATCTATGCGTGTCTATGTGTGTGTCCATGTGACTATGTATGTCTGTCTATCTGTCCATATTTAATATTCAATTTCACCAACATCATTTTATTCAATAGTATTTTTCCAGTGATCTCTATGCATAAAAGACGGAAAGTTCGTTGGGTCGGAAAACGAATCAAGCTGTGAAATCTCAAAATAGAACACGACAAATGTCTCCAGAGTCAAAAAAAGAAGGCTTGAGAGAAATCGGCCGATCACAGCTGATGCGAGACGACAGGAGACATCACGCACCAGGAATAAAAGGCATAAAAAATCGAGAGGACACAAACTGATGCGATGCGACAGGAGCCACTACACACCAGGGATGAAAGGTTTCAAAGAAAACGGGAGGTTACTGCTAATGTTACGCGACAGGAGGTTCCACACACCTGGGATAAAAGACTGCAGGAGGATCGGAGGGCTACTTCTAATGCGAGGCGAGTGGAGTACCTACACACCAGGAGTTTATGATGTGATCAGGACAGAAGACAGACAGCTGATCGGCAAAAGCACAAGAGTAAACAACCAGGCCTTGCTTACATCAAAGTCCTCTCTGGAGACAAATTGGTTTTCTTACTCCAGTGTTGGATCTCTCATCACTGAAGACGGCGAAGCCTTCTCAACTGCCAAAGTATGCCCAAGTTGTCATGCAATTGAATGAAAAAAATGAAGCAAGAGGCATGTGTTGTAAGAACGGGAAGGTTGCCCCACCCAGATTCCGTGATCATCCTTATCCATTGCAACAACTTTGGGAAGGGAATTATCCCCACTCTGCACACTTCCTCAAGTACACTACGCAGATAAACAATTCACTAATAATGCCCTGTCTCAAAGTCGATCACCAACCACCACCACCTGGACACTATGGATGGCAACCAACAAGGAAAGGTATCAATACTGATGGGGGGGGCTGCAGCCAGATGCAGGACAAGAACCCAAAGTTGCCGAACTTTATGTCATGGGCCCTAATCATGTTCAAAAAGAGATTGAAGTCAGGCTATCTACTGTACTCTACCAGCATCAGCTACTGAAAAGCAGATTCTCCAGAACCTCATTGATATTCTTCATCAGCATCTGAGAGACTCTTATGCGCATGACTTTAAGATGGCCTCTCAGATCGTCCGCCAAGAGAATCCACAGCAATTAAATATGGTGCTGGATGAATGAAAACGACCCACTGGAGAGCACTCAAGAAAATACAGCCTAGGACTGAAAGAAATCTCAGTCCTGATGAGCGATGAGACAGTAGAAATATTGTGTGTTGAACACTTCGTTGCTGTTGTTGTTTCCACTGTTGGTGTTTCTTTCATTTAAATGAAAATTGTGTAAAGTACTCGCTTTCCATTCCAATATACAACCATCTGGCTGCAACGGGGCTACTTGTATAAAAGGCCGTAATTTTAGTGGGTTAATGCCGTTCTGATGCGTCTCGAGAAGCTGGTGTCGAATGCTGGCGTTTATATTTAATTGTGATTAAACACAATGCGATACATTGATCACTTTTATTACCTGTAAGAATTACATTTATGATTATAAAAAAATACCACAGGTAAATATATGTATACACACTTTTTTGTAAATGAAATCTTTTTGTAAGTGTTTTGTTTTGATTTTTTGTTTATTCATGAAATCAACATTAAACGTGAATGATTCTATAAATATATAAGTTAAATGTAATTTCAAACTTAAACAATGACATACTGTGGAAAAGCTTTTTTCCATGTTAGTCGTGCTTGAGCACTGCAAATGCTAGTCAAGCTTAACGGTAGAGACCTAGTAAACCCTTCTAAATATAGAAGCTTTTCTAATAAACATATTGTGATTTTTAGAATTCCAAATTAAAGATGATGCTACTTCAAGTTATATAATTCCTATTATTAGGTAAGTGGTTGTGTCACTAACTGCCGTTTCGAACAGGCTTTAAAATCTTGTAGCGATGTCTTGCGCTCATATTTAATTCTAATTCAACGTATGTTATACACTTTTGTATCGTATTTTTTCTTGTAAAAATTATATGTTATGTAATACATTTTTTACGGGGAGGTCACCACTTATCAAGGCCCGAAGGCCACTCAGGGATAAGAGTGATTGCGTGTACAGTAATCAATGAGATAATATTTAGTAATCGTTAGTATTGGGGGTTTTGATAGAGTGTCTTACTTAAGAGGGCGGTTTGTCAGGATGTTTTTTTTATGTTAGACTTGAAGACGTCCAAGTTGTAGTCAGGTGGGAAACAGGCAAGCGGCAGAGAGTTCCACTGGCGTACAGTTCTAAAAGAGAAGCTTTGCTCATGGAATATACGTTTGGATTTAGGCACAGATAAAAAGTTGGGAAAATTGTTGACAGTAGTTTCAGCCAGACGGGTGTTTCTCGTAAAAGATTGGCGAGGGAGACGAGGGATTGGAGCTCAGACGAGCACCTGTCATGGAAATAGCGATAAAACAAAGACAGGCTCGCAACGTCTCTTCTGTGGGAGAGAGGTTGCAGGGAAGAGAAAAGGGCATCCCCCACTAAACCACGAAGTCTATTTTGTACTCTGTCAAAGCAGGATAGGCTGTTTTTAGCTTAGTATTCATTTGACTTTTTATACACAGCTGATATTATGAATTGTAGATTAAGTGTTATCCTTTTCTTTTAAAATAACACATGAACGATTCGAATAATTTACAGGTTTTGTCGTGAGAAAATAAATCCATAGCACAAATATGTCTGAAAATCCAGTATTATTCAAGGATACAAATTTGTGGCACCTTTCCATTAGAACGTTGCATTTTATTATGTAAAAGTGTCATTTAAAAAAAAATAAAACAGAATATTAAAATGCTATTCTAATGTATCGTGATCATCAGCAGAACTGCTATTCATGTTGAAGCATCTCGGAGCAACTATGCGCTGTTACTCCCATTTTATTTAACCAATAGTGGTTAAGTTGATCTTATATAAATGCAAACTTAACACTGCTACAAATATAGACTTAGCTTAATTTTTGAATGTTTAGGACCAAGAGAAGATATTTGTCGTCGGGTAGAAATAAAAAAAAACTATCATGAATGATTTATATCAATTCTAAGAATTCTTTTTCAACAATAGTTTTTGGCGTATGTAAGAGAAATGGCATGTATACATAACATGAAGAAAATATACCCTTATTCGGCAAAGATAAATGATAAGGTGTGACCAAGGAAAATAATGTTGTTAATATTAATAGAACCGTAACTTTTTCTATCTACGTAACATTTAACGCATTTAATACAATTAGAACACCGCAGATAAAAAGGTCTCTGCATCCGCCAAGTAAATAGCAGAAGTAATTACAATCAAGGTAACTACATTAAAATATGACTTGTAGGAAAAAAAAGAAATGCTTAAAGTTTTAAAACTTGCTTTTAAAAGATCACTTACTGCCCAAGATAATCAGAGAAAGCTTTTGTTCCTAATTTATTCTTTAATTACAGCGATATTGTTTTCATTGGAAAAAAATAATTGGTTCACGTGATATATTAAAATAGTTATCTTTTTACTGCACTGCGTTATGTATTTATTTTTATTTATGAAAATTGTCCACGAACAAGGCCGGAAACCGCTTGACATAAGGAATTAAATACAACCTCAATGGGAATAAATTTGTCTAGTATAAATATTATAAACATATATCTAGATCCAGAAAATAGTTATTTTATTATTTTTGTAAGAAACATTGTTCATAGAAAGAGAGGAAGCAAGGAAAATACATAGGAAATTACGGCGATGACAAAATTATATACGAGGCAGATTTTTAATTGTCCAGTAAAAAGATACGTGTGAACAAATGGAAATATGCAATCAACTCTTAATAAAATTTGATCTATGATATCTATTATACCTCATTAATCCTCAATTATGATAGCTTACTGGTCGAATATTTATTTATCGAAGACATTTTAAGGCGATACATATCTGTTATTACAAGAATTACAGAGGACTTATTTGAAAACGATCTAAATTGTGACGATAAGTAAATTAAATTAAACAGTATTTATGTTGTTTTTTTTCTATTAGAAAACATATAGTAGGCATGATTTAAACGGTGACATAGCACAGAATATTTATAGTTCAAAATTGCTACAAAATTTAATAAATTAAGAGAAGACATATTCGCATTATTTCTTTGGGGAATATTAATCTTACACTGGCAAGTTGTTTTATAAGAGGCAAAAGATACAATGTCTGCTTAATATAATAGCATAACATATAAACAAATTACCTCAAATGTCATAATATATACAGCGAATTTTGCACATAGTTTGCACAGCATGCGTGAGATTTGCCTCAGAGTTAGAGAAAAGGTAAACCAAATTAAACTAAAACACGTAATCTATTATTTGTCTCTGTATGGATTCATTACAATTTTATGACTCTATTTCCTATTTAAACCTCTATTTTCTAATAAGATTACTTGTAATAATACAAATAAATTGAAAACTAAAACTAAGCAAACATTTTATATCCATTTTAAGGATATATAAGTATTTCTACGCAAACCTAATTAAGAGTTCGTAAACCTGTTTTTGAGATACTGATTTTCATTAGATAAAATCTAAGACTGGGAGTGCAGCGTACTCTATGTCTAATCTAATATGCATAATTCTGATGCAGTTAATCATCACCTGATCCCTTCAATGAGGTTCTGCTTTATGTAAATATGTTACCCCAAAAAATAAAAAAAAAAGAAAATCGTAAATTACTGACAAATTTTACAGATATTTCCGTATTTTGTAAGTTGTTTTTAGACTAATCTAAAGCTAGCATTGACTTAACAACAGAGAATTGTAGTTGGCAAGTTGCATTTAATTAACATTTTTTTTCAGTATGGCTTTATTGGCTTATATTCGCAATATGCATATATATATATATATATATATATATATATATATATATATATATATATATATATATATGATGTGAAAAGGAAGCGGAAGACCGGAGGCTCGACGTTTCGCCCGTATTATGCGGGCTTTTTCAAGAGGTGTGGTCACTGACGAGAGGGTCGATGCTTTTAGTTTTATATTTAATTTTAGCTTCGGTTTGAAATTCGTAACAGGGATCTTTCCTAAAAAAGCGACTAATATGATCTCCCATAACTACAAACATGAAGAACCTTCATGAAAAGTGTTATCCAAGGCATTATATCCGCGACTTCCACTCAAACCATAGATACCGTCTTACCGAAACGTCACATAGACGCATTATCGCATATGGCTAACGACGATAAAAGCATTATCACACCTACAGACAAAGGTGGTTGTGTTGTAATTATGGAAACAACAAAGTACAAGAATAAAATATTTCAACTCTTGCGAGATAAAAATACATACGAAGAAACTAATTCCGGTAAAATACAAATAGACACTGATAAGTTTAACAAAATGTATAAGACATTAATAAACAATACTAAAAACTGGTATGCCTACATAGAACACCGCCCTATAATTCCAACCTTATATTGACTTCCTAAAACTCATTTCAGCACCACATATAAAATAGCACGCGCAATCTCAAAACTGTTAGCTCCATTATTAGTCACCGTCAGCAAATCCCACATTAAAAACCCCGGCCAACTACTCAATAAAATAAAATCCCTTAATATGAAAAACAAAACTCTAAACAGCCTTGACATAGAATCTCTATATACGAACATCCCCACTAGGAAATGCCTTAATATACTTCATAAACACCTCCGCAAAATAAAAATAGAATTACCTTTTCCAACAAACACATTAATGAACATTATAAACCTGTGTATTGATATGATGTATTTCACATTTGGTGGACTCTATTACCGGCAGAAGTTTGGATTTGCAATGGGTAGCCCTCTAAATGGAGTCCTGTAATTCCTGTTTCTAGAGTTTACTGAAAGTGGGCCCTTAAAATAATAATTACCTAAGGGTGCATTATATTACAGGTACATAGATGGCATTCTACTCTTTCTCCCCAAATCGTCTAATATTGATAATGTCACTAACAAGCTTAATAAACTAGAACTTACCCTAAATGACACTTACGAAACTGAAAATAATTCCATATCTTTCCTAGACATACAATTAATTAATAATAATAATAATCAATTAAAATTCCAAGTTCATCGTAAAACAACTAATAAGAATGAGTGTACATTTTTTACTTGCAACACAATGACAACGTAAAAAAGGCATTATACTTGGATTTTATCTAAGAGCTATGAGAATATGTAGCAAAGAACATCTAAAAGATGAATTGGAATATATAGAAACTATATTCAAGAACTTATAATATCCCCAATTATTCCTACTTAAGGCTAAAAAGGGTCTTAAAAATTTATCAAAACCGAGATAAAAACCACCCCCAACAAACCTAACACACAATAGAAGACTAACGATAAAAATAATAACATTTATAATAACATTTATAAAAACCTTAACAAAATCGGCTTTCAAATAGTACAGAAAACCTCCCTAACGATAAAAGAATTAACTCGAAAATCTAAAACTAACAATATAAACCATTTACACAAGTCGGAATTTATACCATACCGTGCCTTGATTGTGGCGAGATATACGTAGGAAAGACGCAGCGAAACCTTGCTAAAAGATTATATGAACACAAAAGAGACATAAAGAATAATACTACACTTAATGCTCTTTTCGGTCACGTAATGGAAGATGGCCATCATTTCGATTTCGAAAATACGACCCTCCTAATGCATATACATAGTAGGTCAACACGCCGTCTGTTGGAATCTGCTCTTTTCTCTAACTCTACTAACACTATCAAATAGAGAAAATTATTTTTTTATCATTTCTTTCCACTTATCTAAAATAATATTGCACGAAAATAATCTAGACACTGTTTTTTCTATTTTTTGTATATTTGTATAATAGTTCTATTTGCATATATCCCCAGTATATATAAAACTAAAAACATCGACCCTTTCGTCAGTGACAACACCTCTAGAAAAAGCCCGCATAATACGAGCGAAACGTCGTGCCTCCGGTCTTCCGCTCCCTATTCACATCATAACGTCGAATTGTATCTATTTTAAAATTCATATATATGTATATATGAGATGCCTACCAACTTTACATCAAATTATTTGTTACACATCTATGAATTATATATATATATAAATTTATATCCAAAAAAAACTAATATATAATGAGGAAACACATCAGAAAGATTAAGAAAACTTTTTCCTGTAAGATAATGAAAAGCCGCTGGTTGCACGGAAGAGATGTTGCAATACAATCGAAATAAAACCTCGCATTCTGGCATTACAGTAGTCCAGATTAAAATATCAAATGAATCATAATATTGATAGTGTAATCAGATATCTGGTTATTTCGTTGTGCTATTCATATACAAATTGGCCAACAAAGTATTTTTCACATAGTAAGAATAGATATGGATGAAATCATTGTTAAAGAAAATTTTTTTTGTTATAACAATTCTGCTTTAATATTTTAAGATAATGACGCTGATTTAGCTGATACGTCCATCGCGGAACAGGTAGTCGCGAGCGTTGAAATTAAGGGTAGACAATCGAAAGGAGGCGATGACTTATGAAAGTGTCAATGAAATAAACAACCCCTCCTTGTGAAAAACGGCCGACTTGAAGGTGAAGTAATTAATGTTTTGGGCCAATGTTTAGATATCTGTCAGCCAAATGATTGAGATTTCAAACGATACCAATTTTGTTCGTGTTGGTCGCATGTCGAAAGTTTTAGCGAGACATACAAACATACATACACACACACAAACTGAAAGGTGAGATTTATATATTAGCCTTGCGGGGAGTTCCCAGCGTTGATCTGGTGGAGGATATTGACACAAGTATGAAGTGATGGTGAGAATGGCTTCCACATGGTTAATATAATAAAAAAGATAGATAGAGAGAGGTGGGTAGTTTATCTTCCTCACTAACCATTAAGCCAAAGAAGATAGTAAATTCAATGAGTTGGTAATTAACTTAAGAATCATAAGAGTCGCCACGCATGCGCGGAAATGAACATTGCTTTTTAAAACGCTCATTTATAAAGCATAACCACGCGTAACAAAATCTGCTTGATAGTAACCGGTGTAAACCGTGATTTAATTTTAATGCACTATATCAAAATGAACACAATACACAACGTATATTGATATTTGATTCTGACTTGTCTACTCTGGTTATAAATTGTTTCATTTTCAAGAAATGAGTTCACTAATGTTATTTGAAGAATTGTTTGTCTGATAACAAAAATCATATACGTCACGATCACGTTGACACACCGTTGTCATCAGATCCCCGAAGTTAATCGACTTTGAGGTTGGCAAGTACCGGATGGGTGACTATTTTGGGAAGGCGAGGCGTTGTCTGTACCGCGAAACTGGCGCGGTCTATTCTTATCTCGAGGGTAGATGGGACTCTCATAAGTCGTCGTAAACACCACATATAGTAATGGCGTCACTATAAAAAATACCCTTGAAAGCCCTGGCGAAGCATCAAGTATTCAGCTACCGACAAGATTTGCATTACATTACAAACTCGTGTAGTGAGTTCGATCTCGGCTGCGGCCGCGCTGGATGGATGAGCAAAAGTCATAATCGTATTGACAAATATATAATACTGTCTTAAACAACTTTGTTAATGGAATACACGTAATAAATGATGTTTTCAGTCAAATAACCATGGGCGAATTCGCTCCATTTAAGTATTTCTATTAATATATTCATACCATTTCTCATGTTACTGTTGCTACTCGTGTTTACCTCTAAGAATGTTATGGCAGGTATTGTTGAAATTTGTGCTGTTACACACCCACTCACTTTCACAGGCACACACACACGCTCGGGCGTAAATAAACGAACGTTTATTTATTCAGTTTCCCCGCACATTTTGCACAAAATAAGCTCTTCCAGCAACGACATAATTTCAAATACGTCCACACGCTTTTCTCACTACAACAAAAGAAAAATGGACATATTTCTGGCGGACGTAGTTAAAGACAGTGCCACGTGATACAATCGACCAATGAGAAAATTACGAAGATTGCCATTTTAACGCTTTTCCAAAAATCATATACCAGGAGCAACAATCCTGTGTTGGAGACGGCCAAAAAGTATCTAAACGCAAAAAACATTCTTTTCTCCTCACCTTTTTCCTTCTTTCTTCATCTCTTCTCGCTCCGACGTGACACGATAACATGCTTCTCGTTTTCCCCTCAGCCCCGCTTTCAAATCTATCGAAACCATAACTACACACGCCAGGCGGGCACTAAAAAATCACACTTATGCACACAGGCATCAGTTCCATGCATTTTCTATAAGAATTAATAAAAATGATTACTTTCCTCATAGGACTTTCGAATAAAGCAAACTTCGCCAGTTAAAAGACACACCTCAGAATAAGGAGATTATTTTCACACAAGACTTTCACCTTCTAATCTTATTAATTCAACCAAGGACTTTCATCTAAATGACCTTTTAACCTTAATAATTCCACAGATGTTTTATCCACCTACTTTGAACATACTAATCATAATGGTTTTTCAAGAACTTTTACCGATCGGACCTTTGCTTGTTCGTCTTGTTATTTCTTATTGAAAAATAAATGCGGTGCATTTCAAACTAGAAGGAGGTATCATTTGGTTTTATTCCTTTTTTATTATTTTTTTGGGGGGAGGGGGGCAAAGAAATTTAATGTCGCTTAAACTTCTTTTCCCCTACAAGTTTTTATTAATATGTTTTTTTCATTAAATTAAACAAACGCATTATGACAGTTCACATATTTCTGTTCACATTTAATATATGCAAATAAAAAAATACAATATAGAACTAAATTCAAGTAGGTAAACATATTCATAGTTATAACTGGTTTATGCAAGTAGGTTAACATTCAATTCAAGTAGGTAAACATATTAATAGCTTTAACTGGTTTATTAAACACATATTATTTGCTATTATTATCACGATTATTATGATATCGAAGTCTTAATTACAGGTCAACATTACTCACTTTATATGTACATTTCTGCAGAGGTGTTGATAGATATCTCGTGGGATTCTTGTTGCGTCAATGGTCATAACAATTATATAGAATTCAAACTAATGTAACAGAATCGAACGTACATGTAGTACGGGGATGCAAATGACAAAATTGTGTGCGAGCTGACATAACGCCAAGGAAGAAAGGAAAAATGTTATAACAAGAAGAACGTGTACGTAAACCGATGACATGTTAGGTGACGTCATAGCCGAGACGAGGTTATACGTGGCAGGAGAAAAAGAATAACGATCTTTTCTTTAAACCTAAAGCGGCGAGTTTATTCTTTTATTTTTCTTTTACACGATGGTCAACACTTATCAAGGCCCAGCAGTCACTCGGGGGTGAAGGTTATTACCTGTACAGTAATCAATGGGATAATATCGTAGTAATCGTTAGTAATGGAGATTTGATAAAGTGTCTTACTTACGAGGGGTGTGCAATAAGTAATGTCCCTGACCCACTTACAGTTGTGTGATCTAGCTGAAATTTTGCAAGTGCAATGATTTTTATCTCTACGCGCTGTGTGGCAAATTACAGCTCTGAACTAATTGTGGTTTCTGTTTTACAGGTGTTTGTACTGAGTCAAGTGTGAAATAGAGCCTGTTGAATGTCGAACAGTGATCCGGTTTTTGTATTCGAAAGGATCCACATCGCAGGAGACTTTTGGGTAAATGAAAGAAACTCATGGTGATAATGGCCTATCACATGGCCTTGTAAAACGCTGGCATTGTGAATTCAAACATGGCCTAAAGTCTGTGAAAACAGTTCCCAAACCTGGTCGCTCCCTTCTGTCATTGATGAGGCATCTGTCCGGCAAGTTTAGGTTGCCATTTTGGAAGATCGGCACATTACTATTCACCAAATAGCCCAAGATATCATGATTAGTAAAGGGTATGTGGAAACTATATTCATGACCATTTGCATATGCATAAGGTGTCAGCCCATTCCAGAAGCGAGAACGCGTCGAGAGCGTTAGGAAGAATTTGGAGATGCGCCAAGAAGATGAGTCAATTTTTTTCAAAATATTGATTACACATGATGAAACCTAGGTCCATCACTATGATATAGAAACCAAATCCCAGTCAATGCAGTGGAAGCACCTGGACTCACCACCTCCAAACAAGGCAAGGGTGCAGCCCTGCGCTGGCAAGGTCATGTTCGCAGTCTTATGAGACCAGGACGGAGTAGTGATGACAGATTTCATGGCAAAGCGTACCAGAATGACAGGAGCTTATTATGCTTCACTATTGAGGAAATTAAGAGAAGCTATCAAAATCAAGAGGCGGGGCAATATCAGCAAAGATACTCTCCTCCTGCAGGACAACGCTCCGGTCTACAATTCGCATGTCGCCAGACCAGAAGCACATGCGTGTGGTTATGAAATCCGTCCCCATCCTCCCTACTCTCCTGACCTTGCGCCCTCTGACTTTCACCTCTTTCCAGCTTTGAAGGTGTTTTTAAAGGAACGCATTTCCCAGATGATGCAGCCTTGATTTCTAAAGTCAGGTCGTGATTGGAGGGCCAACCTGGGGTGTTCTACAAAAACGGTCTCCAGAGCTGCATCAAGCGATGGGAGAAATGCATAACTCTGGGTGGCTCCTATGTAGAGAAAGATTAATAACTGTGAAAAGTTTCGTTGCTCTACTGCTATGGAAAGTGGTTCAGGGGAATTACTTTTTGCACGATCCTCGTAAGGGGTCGGTTGTTCAGGAACTTGTTTATCTTTGACTTGAAGGCATCCAAATTGCAGTCAGGTTGGAAACAGTCAAAGGGAAGAGAGTTCCACAGGCGTGCACTTCTAAGAAAGAAGGTTTGTTCATGGAATCTACGTTTTGATTTAGGCACAGATAAAGGAAAAATTATTGACACTGGTTTCAGCTAGACGGGTGTTTTTCGTGAAATATTGTCGTGGGGAACCAAACATTGCAGCTCAGACGAACACTTGCCATGGAAATAACGATAAAACAAAGACAGGCTTCTGTGGGAGAGACGTTGCAGGGAAGAGAAAGGGGTATCCCCCCACTAAGCTTGGAATTCTATTGTTTGTCAAGGTAGTATAGACTGTTTTTAGCAGCTCCTGGCAAGATGCGGGAGCAGTAATCTACCTTTGGGCGTACTTGGATTTTATATAGGTAGAGAATTGCATCAGCAGTGAGATATCTTCTGGAACGGTAAAAGGATCCTATCATTTTTACAGCGACCTTGGCAACTGGCTGGATGTACGTGTTGCATTTCAGATCAGGAGTAAAGGTCAAGCCTCACTTATGTTCAATGTGACGAAGTCTACGATGGGTTGAGCTCCTACATGTAAACCGATGTGTAAATGTGGGTAATGTTCCACTGAGATTTCCCAAGAATAAAAGATCATATAAACTTCAACCCAAAGACAAATAACAAATTACAAATGCACATTTTTACCCTTCCCAGTAATCGCTTAGCATAGGTTTGTAATACATGTACATAATTGCTTAATCCTATGATGATATTAGACATGGATAATTTTTCTTTTGAATATCAATATAGATTTAAAAATTGCCAATGGCATACTGGATCTGTTATTTTCTAGAACATACCTAAACAGTCGTAAAAATATTAACAACCACATAGTCATAGGATAGCGTGTGTGTTATTTATTCTGTGTATCACGCTTACATCGGAGTGACTGTCGTTTTATCCTTATGGACTTCCATTGCTTCTAATAAATAATTTTACCAAGAGTTTTTGTTTCGGTTTCGATTATAACTGATGGTACTTAAGTCATCTAGTTTATTAAAAATAATTTTACCAAGAATTATTCATAAATTTGGGTTTCGCTTTCGATTGTAGCTGATGGAACTCGAGTAATATATCTGTTTACAAATAATAAGAATTCTTCATAAGTTTTGGTTTCGGTTTAGTTTCAAGCTGATGCACCCAAGTCATATGGACATATATTTTTTTTATTTTTGAAATAACATCTTCATATTATATAAAAATCGATAGAACCTGAACTCTATAATTATATATACAAATCGCTAAGAATTAAACTATCATATTAAAGCGTACTTTACGATCAGACTACGCTTATATAAGTACTTGTGCAGTTTTTACAAAATAGCTACATCCATATTAGAGTGTATCCATTTACGTTGAACATCTATAAAATACGAACATCAATATATTACTTAGGAATTAGTCCCCTGTTGAATTTTCTCAAGTCCCGCTAGTTTATTTAATTATGAGTGAAAATCGCACCATGTGTTTAAACAAATGTATTCGATGAAAGATTGGCAGTAGAACTTTACGTTAAAAAAAACTATACAATTCATTTTTTACAACATGAAATTGCATTCAAATAAACATATTACTATAAATGTATTTCCTCCTATTTGCGGATTTATTTATTTTCATGTTTTATTTCGTAAATATATATAAATATAATGTTTCTAAATTTTTAACAAAATATTACATTGTAATTCTGATATATACAAGTTTATCAATAATTTCAAAACTATTAAGAAAACAGTTTTAATAACAAAGCATAACATGAAAGCATGTGTGTGTTTTTAATATTATTATTGCCTTCCGGAGTATGGTTATCGTACTCATAGAGACTGGGTATGTTTTAATTTTTCAGAAACACTCAATAAAATCAGTGTTTATTAAAACGAAATCTGCAAAGAACTAGAAGGACAAATTAGCAGGATTGAATAAATTATTTTGTTATCGCAAGAAAAATCAGACAAAACTAATGAAAATACCCTTTATGACTGTCCGTCGTATAAATAAATGCTGAAATCGAATGTATATTAAATTGCTTTGCCTGTGTCTCTAAAAGCTTGTCTTATATAATAATGCTCTTAACATAGTCTTTATCATTTAAATTTATATTAAACGATGAGTAAGAAAACAAATATATTCATTTAGCTGATTATGGCAATTCTATTGGATAAAAAAACAAATCAAAATCAGCATGCGTCCAGATATTTTGCCCAATATTATCTAATTATTTTTTTCTGAATTAAATAGACATTTATAAAATGAAGTTAGACTATAAATCAATAGTAATGCAAAGAATATGAAGATGTATTATTCTGATTTTTTTTATCCTGATTCTAACATTTTTCAGGAGTATACTGTATTTCACTCATGTTTTTGGAGAGGGGGTCTTTTTTCCGGTTACGACTGCTTGTAAGAGTATTAGCGTGTTTTCAGAAGTAATTAAATTGAACGAAAGCTAATGTTATGAAAGCCAAAATTATTTTTGAAAATGAAAACACAATAATTTACGTTATGAAATTGGAAACGAAAATAGAAATTCTGACAGTAAAAGGCGACAGAAAGAGTATTTTTAAAAGCATGATAAAATAAATAAAGTGATTTACAAATAGACTTCAACTTATCCAAAACGGAATTAATCTATTATATGAAATCGAATTTACGGTATGTCTTGTTAAAAGTATGATTAGCTTAATAAAGGAGTATGTAATATAAACAACAGACGATGAAAATATAAAGCAGTTAGTTTGCATTAACTTTCATTCACACTGAAGTTTGTTAAAACAACAACAATGAAAATGAGTGAAACAGTTTTCTTTCTGTTTTCTTTTCGATGACATTTAACAAAATACCTAATTGAGGGGACTAGGGGAAAAGAAAGAAATTAGTCATTCTAAGAGATAAAGAAGAGGGAAAATGACATAACGGGAAAGTATAATGATGTTACACAGCGTGTTTATTTTTACATTTAACGAATAAAGAGTGCGCGTGCAAGCATAAAACCCAAAGGGAATTAAATGCAAATAATTTACGAAACACATTAATACTAGCATGGAAAATAATGGAAATTAAATTTAAAATGATATTCCATATTATGATGTTCATTTCATTTTATTCAGTATGTAGCTGAAAATTCATTTCACATATAATTAAGGTGAACAGAAGAAATAGCCTTCATATATAGAGTCAGGTGGTTTGGGAATTTAGGTTTGTGAGTCAGTTATATTTTGATTCCCTTTTTGGGGATAGATTTTATGCTTTTAACTTAAGTATATTTTCTCTAAAAACGCGACTGTTTCCTTTTGTGTGACAATAGTTTGTTATTAATATTTAGTTAAATGATGTTACTGTTTCAATAATGGGCCAATATGTGTAGCTCAATGTAATGTTATATTATTAGGAATTATGTGTTTTCAGGGGCTATAACATCACGTCCATTATTTTCACCCATCAATTACATCTTGTAAACAGTTATCAGGAATCCCTGTAAGATTTAAGATTTAAACTTTAAATAAATACTTAGTCCAATAGTTTAACACGTAAAACTCAAAAGTGAACATTATTTTAATATTAAATGTATTTGCAAACACAAAATTAAAATTAAAAAATAAAATACAAGGAAAATATTTGCAAGAAAATATTTTGCATCAGATTTTTTACATTTTGATCAAGAAAAATTAGTGTTTTCGGGAGGACTTGTTTATAGTCTAGATCATCATTTACAACTGATAAGTCCAATTGTGCTTAAGTCGCCATAGAAGTAGCTGGTTTACTAAAAACGCCCCTGCTACAACGGACATATTTAGATGAATCATTCCATTATTTTACTATTAGAAATAAAATGTATTTTTTTTATTAATAAATTTATTCATTTCATTTTTATTTCGGATATCGTTTTCCTCTACAGTTCTACTTATATATAACGTGCACTTTGTCTCTGTGTATAAGAGCGGTAATTATAAAGTTCGAAAAAGCTCGTTCGATTTTTGTGTAATTTTACATAGATCTACTTCGTGTATCTAGGATTGTCCTTAGATCCGCTTTGCAAAGGAATGTCTCCCATAAATATCGAAACGCGATGACTAAATATATCTGATTAAAGAAGGAACAATTCGGTTTTTATCAAAACATCATCAGTTCATTTGAGAAGTTTTATCGCCGCACAAGTAGAAGGGCCCAACATATTAAATCCAAACTTAAGTCTTAAAAAAAGGTTAGCATTTGAAATGAATGTTTCTGTTTTGAGCATAATTGAGTCATTATACTTATACAAGCCAATATATAATACTAATTTTATAGACCTTAGACTAGATTCAATTGGGCAATTAAAACGATGAGGTATTCTGGACTAAGTCGTTGAAGCGAGAAATGTGAATTTTTTTCAAGGTGCACCGTGGTAGGTTCGGTTTACAGCGGACAATCAATAGATTTGTTTAAAAATGGTCAGTTTATCCAATTTCGATGACAATAAAAGTTTGAAAGTGCGGAACATCCGTTGATTCTCATTTAATTCTGGGCAACGTTGGATTTCTTGCTAGTTAATTAATTGATAAATATATTGAGATTTCAGTAATTTTAATGACAGTAAACTATAAGAGTGTGAAACATTCGTCGATCAAAGTCCAGTGTTCCGGCTAGTATATATATATATATATATATATATATATATATATATATATATATATATATATATATATATATATATATATATATATATTCTTTGCGTGACACTTACCTTGATTTTTAAATGATGTAAACAATTCATTTTTTATTATCGTAGTCTGTTTTCTTTTAATTGTTTCATTGCTGTATTAAATTTGCTAATGTTTCGATAGATTATATTATAAAGATAATTTATCTTTGTAATTTAAATTATTCATATGTGCATATATATGTGTGTGTGTTTATAAATGTATGCACCACCCACATACAGACACACACAAACACACACACACATATATATATACATATATATATATATATATATATATGGTATATATATATGGTTATTTACGAAATCCGAAAGGCCACTCGAGCATACAGTTTTAATAATTATCGTGTAAAATGTGAGAGTGATAGATGATTATGATTGTGATTGGACAAAAATAGCAATACATAAAAAAAGAAACTAAGAGAAAAATAAAAAAGAAACTAAGAGAGTCTGTTTTTGTATCACCTTATTAAATAAATGAACCAATCTATGTCCACCAATATATAGTTCTGTGACTTCATTTCCCACCATTAATGTTTTCATATATATATATATATATATATATATATATATATATATATATATATATATATATATATATATATATATATATATATATATATATATATACCCAAAACGTTGGGCCAAGATAAAGTGGGGACTAAATTTTGCTGCTATGGTTTCAAATGATCTCAAATAACAGCAAGGTGAGACATGGTTTCAAACATGTCTCATAAATTATCCCCTCTCTTTTAGAATAGGATACGATTATGAATATCTCCAGTAGCAAATAACCTTTATGCACTGATAATTTTACTTTATGTATGAGAAATACTTGAGATCAAGTCTCCCCTTGCTGTTATTTTAGATTATTTGAAACCATACCAGCAACTTTTAGTCTCCCCTTCACCAAGACCAGACTTTTTTTTGGAGGGGGGGTCGGATATTTTGTAATTCATACAAAACTAAGAAAACAACTGGCAAAGATGCGGAATGTTAAAATTACAACTGTTATAGGTTTTCCAGGTTTTCTGCAAACGAAATAAAATATTTAACATTTTAGAAAACAAATAGTTTCTAAAATATGAAGAAATTATATTCTTAAAATATGGGGATCACTTTTATAATTTAATTCAACGTAAAATTAAGGTACATTTAAAGCAACTTTTTCGGTGTTAGGGGACGTCTGTTACTTTGTTACGGGGTGTGTGTATTTGGTAATTATGGTCTGGTAAACAAACATACGTTAAAAAAAAAATGCTTTCGCGTGCGATTTAAACGAATATTGCATTTAAATTTTCGGCTAATAAGTATTTTTTTCTGATATCAAGCAATTTTTTCTGATATCAAGCAATGTCATTCTTTATGTCATAAGTGGTAGCTATTGTTGCACGCTAATATTATTATCTAATACCCGGAAAAATACTAATTTGCGGAAAATTTATGTGCGGTATTTGTTTTCAGCACACACGAAAATCTTTTGCAAACAAGTTTGTTAAGGTAGGTTTTATGTTAGTCTACGAGACCATAAATAAATATCACCCTCAAAAAATAACAGACGCCGCCCTAAAAGGTGGCTATACAGTGGGTGGTAATTTTTTGTTGAATTAATAAAAACGTTATTCCCTACTTTTTAAAACTATAACATCTGCATATCATGGAAACTACTGGCCTCCTGGAATTTTAAACGTAATTTTCGTTTTCACCACCCTCGAAACTCTATCTTAGAGGTAATTTTAAAAGATGTCTTGAGGGTGGAAAGATACTGCACTTTTGCTGAACCATTGTATGATTGTAAAAATTGTAAAACCTAGGCTCTGGATGATTGATGAGCCCCTTAATATCACATAGCCTAATACGCAATTAATATGGTTAGCTTTCTAATGGGCCTACATTTGTTAAATTCTAATAATGTGTCGCTGAAATGTCTTAAGAAGATGGCACATATATATATATATATATATATATATATATATATATATATATATATATTATTTTTAAAATTTAATTATCCACTGACACATTTTTTGTTGTCTACGACTCATCAGAGTGGCTGTATCTAGCGAGATTTGAAATCGGGACCCAATTGTAATGAGCCTAATATATATATATATATATATATATATATATGTGTGTGTGTGTGTGTGTGTGTGTGTGTGTGTGTGTGTGTGAATATATATATATATATATGTATATATATATATATATATAATTATTTACTATAATAAGTATTTAATACTTAGAGCCGCTACTGTTCAATGTTATTATAATATTCACAAAGCCTATATACATGGATACGTCTATACTCGTAGCCAAATTAAATATTGAAATGCTCATGTATTTGCTTAAATGGGAGAAACTGCATGTTACTTTGTAGGCTTTTAAAAGATTGTTATACTAGTCTATGATTTAAAGTTTTTGACAATTGGAAAAACCGAACTTATATTTTCAAACCAATAAAATATGCCCAAATTTTCTTACATTTGTATTTATAGTGGCATGACAAGAGAACTTTAGTTTTGCTGCCTTGCGATGAATTTTGCTCAGGGTGTTTTATGCTTAGTTATCACCCCTGTGGCATTGCCATGATATAAATAAAAATAATAATAATAATAATATATATATATATAATATATATATATATATATGTGTTTGTGTGTGGACAATTAAGTCGGCACCAAAGCAAAATAACCATAAAAACCCAAGATATGAACGTAACAACGATGAAAGTATAATATTGAGATCATAGCGAAAACATAGGCAAATAAACAACCACTAAATTAAAATAATACCCATACCGTCCCGCTGTTAGACCTTGAATATATAGCATCGTACTTTCCCCCGTACCACTACACCTTTCCCTCACCACACCTTAGTCCAAAACCCTGCTTCTCGCATTCACAAAGTATACAACCCAATATTTTTCAGAGCGAGAATCACACCCGAATATCTCATGCAAAAAGAATGATATCTTAACTCTCGCTTTAATATCGCTACTTTTTTTGGTATGTTTTTGTGGTTTATTTGAATTGGGATTCCACTGAAACCTGTATGCACATATGTAACTAATAATATTTCTATAATAAACAAACTATGTATAGATAAACACACACACACAGACGCACACACACGCATATATATATATATATATATATATATATATATATATATATATAAACACTTACATACAGAACTTGTTCAACACATTCTACATATTAGCATTCTAAATAATATACGCACTCCTAAGAAAAAGTACTATTCCGAGCCAAATATCACAAAGGCACAAAAATACTAAAAATATTAGCCCAACTCTTTGCAACACAGCCTAAAACACGGTCGAAAGCATAGTTACACATACACATAACAACTTCGCAAATATATACCGATTTGCTTCCTTGTAAAGTTATACATCGACAATCAACAATATTGACTTTCATTCGCGCATGAACATAAATCACAAAATAGCAGTGGTGTTAACAGCGTTGAGATGATGTCGCTGCGCCGGACACACGAACACAAAACATTGATACAAAAACGGAAAAAAAATCATTAATTCATTTGTAATCTGGCAACTTTTTCATCCACATTATATATCGAGTAAAGAACTAATTCTTTTCTAGAAACCTGAAAAAATGTGCTTATGTGTTAGGAGTGTGTGTATGATAATTTATTCCGTGCCTATGTTAGTGTATTGTCTTTGACAAATTCGGCTGAGAATCGTCGAATCGATGTATGTATAGCGCTTGTATAATCTGTATGTGCGTCATGACGAAATTACGATTTCGAACGAAAGAGGAAAGAAGGAAAGAAAGGAGAGAGCCTTTTAAGTCGAAAACGTCTACATAATGAAATGAGACCATCGTTATCTAATTTGTTTGTGTTATTAGTCTGTAAGAACGATAAATATCATCTAATCATCGAGGCAGTTGAGGAGATCATCCTCGGGTAGCGTGTCTTGCCTGTTTTTCTGGGCTGTAACTTTCCTGTCATATCTATCTTAGGAGGGGGGCCATCGTAAATAGTTGCCATCCATTTTCCTCTATCTGAATCTGTCTGTCGCCATGATTACGGATCAACGTTGAACGCCTGCCGTGATTCCTTCAAAGCATCTTTAAATTGTTTCTCTTGCCGCAATTTCCCGTTGAATCTCACTAAACAAATGATTCTTGAGCCGTCTATAGTCTTTCACATGACCAGCCTAACGATGTTGGGCTTTTATCAGGATTGCATATATGCTTGAGAGCCCTGCACGAGTAAGGAATTCTGTAGATGTATCGTTTATGTCAAGCAATTTTCTCTGGTGGTGTAAAAATGATTTAGTGCTCTAGTGTAGCACAACT
Organism: Euprymna scolopes; assembly: GCF_053919585.1. NCBI lineage: Eukaryota > Metazoa > Mollusca > Cephalopoda > Sepiida > Sepiolidae > Euprymna > Euprymna scolopes. The sequence goes on from NC_136518.1 coordinate 41,171,199, forward strand.
AAAACGTTAGCAGTCAAATTAAAACCAACACACAAAAATAAAAATTACCGAGGTAGCAATCATGAGATTATGAAAATAGAACACGACTATCTATGACCCTCTTTCAGGTAGAATACTGTGGTAGATGGACTTACCTCCACTCGTTTCCTGGAATTATCGATCACATCCTTCAAATCATCGTAGATAATTCTAAATATCTTCGTGTGAACAAATGACTCCCTCTAGGCAATATATAATAAATATATGAACACGTTCATTCTTTAATTATCTTGAAGTGACTGAAAGCTGGCATGAAATAATGTTAACTAACTACTTAATAATATAGTGTCTCTCTCAAATCTATGCGCGTTAAAGAGATGTAATGTAGAGAAACATTTCATGCGAAAGAGAGCCCATTAAAATGTATACTTGCGATTTTTATTTTGATTCATTTGTTTCATAAAATAGTCAGTCCCTTCTTAATGCATTTAAGCCATTTCGAAATACAGGAAATAAGAAATGAGAGAAAAAACAAAAAAAAACGAAAACGGAAAATACGAACGCCAAATCGGATTTGACCGATTCCGTTAAAATCATTATTTTCGATTTTTTTGTTTGATATTTATTTATTTGCTTATTTTCTATTATTATCTTTCCTACATCTCAACTCACAGGACATAAAACACACACACACACACACACAAACACACACACACATATAAAGACATGTATATACATTATATATATATATATATATATATATAGAGAGAGAGAGAGAGAGAGAAAGAGAGAGAGAAAGAGAAAGGAAGAGATGGGCAAGGAGAACGGGAGTGAGGAAGAGAAAGTGAAAGTAGGAAGGATATGGAAAGATATAGAGAGAAATAGAGATAGAGATGTATATACATCGGAATTTTTTATATAAGGATTTATAATATGTATTTTTTGTATTGTTTGAACTACTGTTATCATCAACATTTCGGTCGATTAAATATCGTTTCTTATAAAGCTAGCTCTTATCAAATTCGGAAACCTGAATGAAATTTTGAACAGAACAATACACTTATATATAAAAAACAAAGAAACTTTACTTTAATTCTATGAGTAATAACCAGGTAGAAGTCTTCATAATCGTATTCTCTCACGTTAGTACAATAACCTTTAAATGAAAGAGTAGTACAAATAATGATATAGTATATATACATATATATATATGTATATATATATATATATATATATACGCACGCACACACATACATAGAAATAGAGAGAGATAGAGAGAGAGAGATAGAGAGAGAGAAGGCGAAAGAGAAAGAGAGAGAGAGATCGACAGTAAGTTATAAAATATATGTGGTGATAAGCCTCCACAGAATATCCTGCGTTTCATTCTCATAAGAATTCGTCAGGTTCGATAGATAAGACTGACGAATTCTCAGGAAAATGAAACGCAGAATATTCTGTGTAGCTTAATTGCCATATATATTTTCTTAACTTACTTCCTAGCTCTACCTATGTATCAGCACGCTTCAGGTAATTAATGAAAAATTTACGCATAAAGTTATATCTTCATGTTATAATTTACGTGATAAATATATACACACATTTACATAACAAACTTAATACATACACACATATACATATATATATATGCATATGTGTATATATATAAATAGTATATATATATATATATATATATATATATAATATGTTTGTAGCAACTGTTTTTGAATTCTATTGTTGTCGAAATAAATACATTCGGATTTTATGAAACGGGATTTCTCTTCACGAAGAACGTACAGCCACGTGCAGATCGTGCGACGTGGTACATAAACTCTTACGTTGTGTAACCAACTGTAACTCGAACACACAAACATATCTCACAAATAAAATAGTTGAGAGCAGACTGCAACTTAAGACTTTTTTCTGAGGAAAATACATTTGCTTATATCGCATTTTGCCTTTTGAACTTATTATATAAACTATTTTTCTAATGCGATTAAACCGGTGTCAAATAAATTATAACGTAAGATATCAATATGTAATATTCTAATATGTACACACACACACGCACACACACACTGATATATATATATATATATATATATATATATATATATATATATATATATATATATATATATATATATATAGTGTTATAATGGAATAATTCCAGAGGAAACCCGGGTATGAGAGCTCAATGTGGTAAACAGAGCAATAAGATAAAAAATATAATACGGAAATTACATAATTGTCGATGCAATAATTTATTTCAACCTTATGGTATTTTCAAGCATCTAAACCAGACAATTACATTTTTGATACTGAAAAAAGGAAATAAAAGATCCGGCTTCGACCCTCAAAAAACCAGAGGGGGTGGTAGTAGCAATCCACTTAATACATTTTATAGAGAGGGTGGTAGGGATTTAGAAAAATAAAAAAATAACAAATAAAAATATTAGACACTTATAAGCGGCAGCTCGATGTAACCATAGGTACACACACACACACACGCAACACATATACATACACCTACACCAGCATACACACACACACACACGCCTCTAAATATGTACATTCTTACACGTAAATGCCTTGACACGCGTTTACTAACCTAGGAAGAAAGGGGAGAAAGTATACGGATATATAGTGAAAGAAAAAGAACAGCGCATAATGGAAAGAGAAGAAAAAGAGAGGAAGAATAAAAGAGGAAACCGTGATCAACTGCTAACTGTCATATTAGTCTAGAATCTCTGAGAAAGGTAAGGGAAAGAATTGAGTCATGGAAAGTAGGTCTATTAAAAGATAAATAAAAAAAATAAGAAAAGTAAGAAAATAAAAAGAATATTATATACAAAGTTTTAAAACTATCTGTATGTTATTATGTTTAAATTAGTTAGAAATAAATATTATCTAATAATGCATTTAAATATTGTATTTGTAATATATTACTATGAGTTTAAAACAATTGAGTCTTATGTAGTTAATATTTTATATATTTTCATGTAAATAATTTTATTGGTGATTATAGCGGTCGTTGTAATTAATATTTCACTTCTTAATTGATTAAGAAGTAGAAAATTGAATATTAGCCGCCCCCAATTCGATAGGACGTATCTAGTTTCGGTTAATATATACTTTTATTCACTCCGTACAACAAAAGTACTCTCATGCACGCATAAAGAAATAAGTAAAATAATTATATTTTTGTGTTGATTTGTATCAAATCTAATAATATCTAGTTTTAGTATTTGATCTTTTTGACTTAACTCAGTTTAATAACTAATGTATTATCTGCAGATAATACATTAGTTATTAAAATGAGTTAAGGCAAAAAGATCAAATTATAAATATATTTAATTTGAAAAGGAACCACTAATTAAGTTGATTGCCCTTAATCCGCGGAGTTTCGAAGAAATACTTTCCTTCTCATCAGAGGGTAGGAATTAGCAAAATGCGCGATCGGATTTTGCTTGCAAAAGTATTTGGTGAAACTGCAAGTAAGTCAAATATATTAGTTGATAACAAAACGTTAAGCAGAGGGAATAGGGTGGAGAAAAGCGTGATTTCACGTGAATGGTGAAAGGTAAACTATTCAATGACGGTAAAATCCAAGAAAGTCAATTAAATTTAAAGTCGTACATGTCAAATCCGAGGCAATCCCGTAAAGTGAAGATGGTCCGAAATAATTAAAAAAGCAGAAATCCGTGGAATAATTCACAAATATGTACAAGGAAAAGAGGAAAGAATTCCAATAATATTATTAACAGAAACAGAAGATATGCGTAAAACTCGGCTTCAGAGAAAAGGTGTAATCAAGAAAAATGAGTGAAGAAACAGAAGAGAAAATAAATTAGTGCAGAAAAAAATGGAATGGTGATTGAATAAAATAGAAAATATAAAAGCAAATATCAAAACGACTAAGACAAGATGAGGTGAAAAATATAGGGTAAAAATGATATCAATTGAAATATACAGGTTATTACTTTAGAAAATATCAGCAGGAGTTATTAAAAGACACTAAAAAAATCAGATGAGAGGATGGCCGGTATCTGCAAATTCCGGATAAAGCAAGTAATATGTAAGTAAATGAATATTATAAAATATAAGTATATATATACATGCAGGATATGAATGTGTAGGTAGATTGATATTTTATTTTATTATATATATATATATATATATATATATATATATATATATATATGTGTGTGTGTGGGTGTGTATATATATGTATATATATATATATATACTTCTGTTTATATTTTCTTATAGCAATAATATAAACAATCTACCTAACTCAAACTGTTTATATAAATACCGAAAATATTTACATAGACTACTATGTAGTGTTATAAAATATTACGTAAATAAATGAAATAATAATAATAATAATAATAATAATAATAATAATAATAATAATAATAATAATAATAACCCGTGTGAATGTGCGTATTACAAAAAAATCATGATAAGATCGGTACCGTGTTTTCAAATCATCGGCCTCTTTTTTGGTTTGTCCCCTCGCAAAAAATGGAAGTCGCTTATTTTTAGAGTTGAAATTGACGGTTGTGATGTTGTTGTATTATATCCCATAATACATAGGTAAATTATAAATATGGCGATGTTTTCTTCCTAATAATTATAACTGTTATCGGGCTCTTTCTCACTTGGATTTGGCACACACCTATACCTTGTTCTCTAATTGATTTTTGTATCATTTATTTTCTCGATTTAGATTTTTTTCAATAAAAATATATTTTTTTCTTTTTCTGCAGTTCCTAACATATCATGAATCATCATATCATTTATTAACATCAGCATACTCATTATCATCATACTCATTATCATCATACTCATTATCATCATACCCATTATCATCAGAGCATCATCATACTCGTATTTCATAGTAACACGTAAATAATAACTTCTATTTATAATTCTTTCCTCGGGCATACATTTTGTTATACTATTTTATATTATAATATTAAGACATAACATCAATTAAAGATGTGAATATATGTTGCACAAAGCGATCTTAATTTTCAGTGTTATTGTAAGACCTAAAGTATCCGCAAAAAGGTCGCAGTGAATGGGGTTACCAACAATTGTTTTATTATTCCATATTTTCAATCATTAAATCATTTTTTCATATTTTCAATTATTAAATATTTTTAACAGGTTCTGGATATTCTCGTGTTTTTTTTAAAAGCGGCCTCTTCAGAAGGTTCGAGGAGAAGGGAAAAATTCTTGAATATTAAAAGACTTTACGAAAACTAAATACCGCAAAATTGAGAGTTGAAGAAAATGCAATTAAAAGCAACTCCTTTTGATAGCAACTTTAGAAGAAAAATGTTTAATTACTGTAAGAACTTAAGAACTCAAAACTTTATGGTTAAAAATAACTCCTCCCCGGCTATAAAAACATAAGAACAAAGCATGGTGTGTATGAGTTCAAATAGTTTCTAGGGAAATGTAACTTCTAAAGAAAATTATAAGAATAATATATACATTGGACACACAGCGACATCGTTTTCCCGTCGACAGTGTGCATTTAAACAAGACCAGCGCTATCTACAACATTTAATAAAAGAACATAACACACCTACTCTAATCCTAGACAAATCCTTGTTGATAATACATAACAAAATTGTACAACGCAAAAATAAATTTATAAAGTTAAAAATGCTTTAAGGACACTAGATGAGAACTCGTCACTTATTATAAATTACATAGCATTCGAGAAAAGCAAAAACGTGTTAAAATGTCTACCGTAGCTCGAAAATCCCGGGCTTTGACAATATTGTCCCACGACCTTGTTTATGTGAATAGTCAGATTTTTAATCGACTTCTCATAGACTTGTTAGGTAATTTTAGCATTGCACCACTCGTTAAAGTTTATTGTATATTTTGCTTTATACTTTTTAATCTCGATTTTTCGCGCTTACTAACTTCATCTCATCCACACTTAAATATGATTCGTAGTCCAATCGCAAGCGCTCTTGATAACTAGAGACACATTCACCAATCCTTCCTAACACATAGACATAACCCGGAATAGTGATTAGACACACTGACAACATATCGCATTAAGTGATTAACAAAATAAATTTACATATATGAATATATATATATATATATATATATATATATATATATATATATATATATGTAAATACATATGCCTCTAGACTTACGTACAGAAATGCATAGGTATTTTTTATATCCACCCACACACATAGAGACATATATATATATATATATATATATATATATATATATATATATATATATATATATATATATATACATTTTTTCCTAGATTACAAGTGTGGATATACACAACTACTCTACGCGTCGCATAAGACAAACCTTATCCCAGTAAGCATAAACCTCAAGAGTTCAACAGGGTATATAATACATTTATCAACACTGTTTTAAATGAGAAAAATTCATTTAAAAACGCAGGTCATAAATTGTGTTTTATTTACAAACAAATTCGCATATGTAGTGTAATTGTTAATGTATAGGAAAATGTTTTAGCTGTATACAATACTTTTCCAAAGACAACCTTAATATGGTAACGTAAGACAGGTTAAGATTGGGTAGAGAAATCTTAAAAAATAACGCCTATAATACTGAGAAGATAATATTGTATTATATATATATATATATATTTATATATATATATATATATATATATATGTATATATATATATAACTACTTAATTTACTCACATTAAATTTATATACGAAAGTATAGATTTATACGTAAACGTTAAGTATTTACTGCAAAAGTGCTCAATACGTAGGCAGAGCTTGTTAGTAATTTATAAAATATATATTGTGATTAAGCTACACTGAATATTCGGCGTTTCATCCACTCTAGGACTCCACAGGCTTATGCGCGAATGTTGTGTTTGTTTATCGATTTTTCGTTAAAATCTCAAAAGAAGAGGAGCATATAAAAACGATAAAAAACCACAGAATTCGCGCATAAGCCTGAGGAATCCTAGAGTGGATGAAACGCCGAATATTCAGTGAAGCTTAATCGCCATATATATTTTATAAATTACTATATATATATATATATATATATATATATATATATATATATATATATATATATATATATATATATATATATATTCTACGTATTTATATTATACAGGTTGGACCGATAAAAGTGTTGACACACAAAAAGCCCTAGAGTTTTATTTAATTTTTTTTTAAATTTAAATCATCAATTTAGGTAACTTGTTTATGTAGTAGAAATGACATGTATTTAATTTAGCCGCCTTCAGCTTCAATCACACTCTGGATACCGGTCCGAAACTGGGAGCATGCTATTTCCACAAGCGCCGGCGAGAGCTCGAAGAATACTCCGCAGATGACGACGACTAGGCTTATTTTCGTGTTGTGGAATGCCATGTTTTTGATGTTCTCGAAGCATGAGCAAACAGAAGTAGTCCAGCGGGTTAAAGTCGGAGGAGGGGACTGTGAGAGAAGGCGTAGCACTCCTTTTGAAGACAAGCCTAGGTCTCTTTGGACTTGTGGGCCGGAGCCAAGTCCTGCTGCCACACCCGGATTGTAACATCTGGCACCTGATTTCATTAGGCAATCGTTACATTGCTCGGCAAATTCGAGTACACTGTTGTGTTGACTTTCAAACCGATTTCGAGACATTAGGTGTAATGATATGCCCCTTAGTTGAAACCACACCAAAGACCATAACCGTGGCTGGAAAGTTCGCTGAACTGTTGAACTGTCCGGATTTGCATTTTGAGAGTGTTCGCAATGGTTCTATTGTCAAAATGTGGATCGGTCGAGAGCATGAGTTGTGCAGTGGCTGATCTCCGATCTAGCTCATGAAACATTGCATTACTTCCAGATCTAATGGAAGACTCTTATCACTTTCGGAATTTGTACACAACTGATGTGTTGGTGATGATCGTGCGTAACAAAAAAGAAAACCGGTTTTCATCAAACGGAAATGGAATCGTATCATCTTTTTATGGCGACAATTTTAGCAGTCCATTCTATATTAAATAAATTGTGTGTGTCTGTATGTCTGTGTCGTTGTGTAAAAAATACACATTATGGGGCGTTCCAGTCCACTTTCAACGAATATGTATCTAATCTTTCTTTGAACTGTATTATAATACTGATGCAAATGAGAAGTACATTGCTTTTATCCTTGAGTTTACTTTAGCCTAAATACGTATAGAAAACATTAATATTTGAAAACATAGAAATATCAGTATTTCAAAACAGGCAAATATGCGTTGAAACACTGAAAGTTTAATGTATTTAGAAAATAAAGCAACATGGCAATAATGACACACGTAACACAAAACCAAAATGTTTACAACGAGACTTGGATCGAACACACAAGCACATTTGGAGATACATAAAAAAGGTGAAAGACAAGTCTCCCAAGGAAAATATACGCAAGTGCTTGTTTTTCAGCCGACACTGATAATTAACCGCATAACCCCATTCTTCGCAAAGACAGATAATCCAATTTACAATACCAGTTATATATAATACGCCGATGAAGAGGGGCAAATGTTTTTCAGCCTTCGCAAATCTATTAACATTAATAGCAAACCATTTCAGTGTTTCAATCCTATTATATGACGTATGACACCACACTCAAATTCCCACAATGTTCCCATTTGATACTAACCAAGCTCATCATTGCTTAAGTTCGGTGATTCAACGAGGACCAGTGTGCTAACATGATTATGCGTTATATAATGCATAGTATTATGTAATGCTTTATACATAGTAAATTGCTAACATCTATAAAACACTTGTAGCTTTTTTAATCTTCATACTTATTCTAAAAAGCGCTCTTATAAATTAATATCCTCTAACACGAAGTTGCAATGTTGTATTGCAATATTGCCTCATGTATGCATACGGTTCTCCATGATAATAAAACATTTATTGCTTAGAACAGATACTACAGTGTTAATTATCTGTATGCAGAACTGTAAATAAAAACACATTTACAAAATTAGATACAATGCAATCAACGTCTACTTAAAATATTTCTCAGTAGCCATCCTTCGTCACAAATAATTGAAACAAATATGTATCATACTCTTTAAAAATAATATTACTCAAAACGTTTTCACTAGTTGGCGGTCTTAGTTAAAATACCATAAAAGTGATTGATACTGTGATAGAAGACAATCGTCAAGAATCCAAGTAAAATACATTTTTATTGGTTGATATTGTCAAATGAATGAAAGTCATGATATTGCATAATGTTTTATTGCGGTCGTGTATAACACAGTCCTCGCATGAGTTACATCCTTTTTTAACAACCGCGGAGTACCCCCCCGAAACGCGTGCCACTGTGTAATTATACTTTTTAAAATATCTATGCGCTCCCCAACTTGGGGGTAGCAAATTAGTAAAAAGTAAAATCATTCCCAACTCGGATTTAGGAAAAAGTGCATTTTTGTATAAATAATTTAATTCATTCAAAACGTACCGAAAAACAAAACAAATAAATATCCCCCCCACACACACAAACACACACACACATACACACACACCCACACACACATATATATATATATATGCATATGTGTGTATATGTATGTGTTTGTGTGTATGTATCGCTGGTATCTCTGTGTGTGTGCGTGTTTGGATGTGTGCATCGCGAATAAACTTTAGCAGTATAAATCTAGTAAGAGAAGCGTGTAAGTGCAAACTATTCCAGGCAAATTATTGTAATATTATTCTAGTTAGTATAATCAGTGGTTCTCCTTCCTGTGATGACGCATAAATGTGCGAAAAAATTCATGAGCAAAAAAATCAATATATGTGTATGTATGTATTGTTTCGTTCTTATAACGTCATGCCCATATATTTTAATTTAATCCTAAAACATCTGCGAACGCACAGAGTGATATACTGCCACAAAAAATATTGAAACAAAGTTTGACCAATACCAGTATAAGATATTATTTATAATCCTAAGTATGGCACCTCAGGCGACCTCCCATAAAATAAACGACGTCCTGAAGGAGGGGATTAAAAAATTTAGAAAATGAACACCACCAGAGTCTAAACGGAACATGTACTACACTCTTATTTGTACTCGAAAACCATTATGCTTAGAAACCTCTCACTACAAAATGATGTGACACAAGGTCTGGAAATCGAAAGAGAATCCTACTCCCAAGGAAGAACAATCTGGTTTAGTAGAAAACTTCACCGTAAATGATTGCATCATTATCACGCGGCAAATGTTCACAACGCGAATGGCAATAAGTTCATTGTAAACAGATCTTTTGGTAATTTCTGGTTCACGGATTTCATGGATCAATTCGGATTATACCTTATTCCGACCAAGTATGCTCACATGTAATCAAGATATGTGCTCCAAGATTTCAAAAACTGTCAATCGACTTGTATAGAGTAAGCCTGGGCGTTTGATATAGAGTTGTGCGTGAGAAAACACTTAAATGTTTTCAACAAAAGATAACTCGAACACACAAACACATAAGTATTTTCACGTAGTGAGAAGAGGTCTATTTACGAGTATAGCAACTTTTACGGAGAAATTATGTTTAAGTATGTGCGAATATTTAATTCGCACCTGACCTGTGTTTATCAAATAATCACCTGCTATTTTGCTTTGAAGTTGTATATATATATATATATATATATATATATATATATATATATATATATATATATATATATATATGTGTGTGTGTGTGTGTGTGTGCCCGGTGTGTGCTTGTGTGTATGTGTGTGAACAAAAAAGGGGAGGAGAATAAACTCTATGATAAAGCAGCAATCCGAATAATACAAATAATACAAAGAAATTTCTCAGTACAGAATGTGTGTTCTTCGTGACTCTTGTATCATTTTATGTAATGTGCGAAGTTGAACACGCGGTTTGTAGAGTGGTGGTCATAATTTCGCGACTAATCTATTTTATGGTGCATTACACCTTCAATACAAAAGAAGTGTACTCTAATAACCTTTATCAGCAGTCGGTCGAATATATGTAGTAGTGCTGAAATAGAGGCGGTGATAAAATTAGGAAATAACAAGAAAAGTTATTCTACTAGAAGTTGTTCGGGATTAATGATTGATACTTTAACTTTATACTTTAATTTAATTGTGCTTCTCGCAGTATTGTCGACTATTGTGGAGCATTGTGTGACCCCATCCTTAAAAGTAATGTATTGTATGTGATATTTGGGGATTGGCAGTATAGTGAAAATTTTATATCAGCATTGTACGGGGAAAATAGAATTGCTATTATTGACGTAATTATTCTACAGACATCAATTTTAAATGCGGGAAAAGAGGAAGTAAAAGCCATGCCGTGTTGTCCAGAAGTATAACGTTGTCATAATTAACATTACTGTAACCTAATTTGTAAGTAATTAAGGCATAACAGAATCCTTTGTTGTTATATATTAATTTCTAGATTATATTTTTATCTTTTTAATGCTGTCATTATATATTTTTATTCATAGTGCTGTAAAAGTGGTTAAATTATTTATATGCCAACATGCCATTGTGTTTTTTTTCACTTGTTGTTGTCCCTGAGAAACATATTTGAGAATACAATATTAGGATTTACAAAGATATCTTCATTAACAACCTCCCAGATAAAGATTGTCTCAGCTGGGACCGAATGGATACACCGGAAGTTAGCTATGGTGTGTGCTATACTTTTAAAAGTGACTTTTCTTCAAGCGTATCAAACACAGATAATAACGTACACATGCATATGTATCTAACTTTGTGTTTAACTTGGTGAGTCTGTTAATTTGTTGTGTATGTTTATAAACTGGTGCTTCCGCCCACGGCGACCCGTCTGTGCGGTAAAGAATTTGGCCAATTAAAGTAGATGAAAAGTAACAGAAAAGCAAGCCATAGGAAATGGTCTGCCTAATATCATATTATTTAAAACAGCAAATACATATCCGACGTCACCTTTCTAAAGATACGTTTAAATGCGCAGGATTTAAATCATCTTCGGTAATTTACGACAATAAAATCTTATGAGCCTTAAATGTGACATCTTTTAAAATCCTTTCATAATCTCTCTCTTTCTAACTCTCTCTCTCTCTCTCTCTCTCTCTCTCTATATATATATATATATATATATATATATACATTTATATATATATATTTATATATATATATATTTATATATATGTATATCTATTTATATATATATATATATATATATATATACTTTATATAGACAAATATTACATAGTCGCTACACTGTTTGTCCAACTAAATAAATATATGACAGCCACTATACTATTTGTCTATATAAATAAAACATTATAGTTTGCTCTTTGAGCACGCTTAATAAACTCGTTTTAATTACGAGTTTTCCCGTCTGAATAGCTTTAACTATATATATATATATATATAGTAAGTTATAAAATATATACGGCGATTAAGCTACACCGAATATTCCGCGTTTCATCCACTTTATGACTCTTCAGGCTTATGCGCGAATTTTGTGGTTGTCTGTCGTTTTTATATACGCACCTTCTATTTAGATTTTAGTTAGCCAATCAGGTTTTCTAGTATAGTATCCAACGCGCCAATGAACACGCACTTATCGGAGAAAGGCCTATTTGACATCTGGTTGACCTATTCCTTTGTGTGTGCTCTATTTAACCTGTATATCTAGTTTATTAACCTGTTTATATCTAGGTTATGATTTTTTATGTTAGTATATATAAATATATATATGTACATACATATATGGACATATATATATATATATATATATATACACACACTCATATATATATATATATATATATATACATACAGACATGTGTGATCGTTTATGTATATTTATATTTATTTAATTTATTTATTTGTTTATTTTCTATTGTATTTTTTAGTTTTAAAACTATTTTGTATCGCTATCCTAGAGTAAATTTTATCTTGTGAACATAGTTGTTCCCTATTTCTCTTCTGCAGTAATAGATTTTGGGATGCTTTAAAGTACAGGATAGCACATTTTTCATGAGAGCATAATCTACATGGGTCGTCTAGGTCCCTACACGTGATAGCTTGTCTTATGGAATTGAAAATAATAATTACTCAACAAATAAGTTCTACAAGGCAAACCCATAAATTGTCGCCCTAGAAAATACGACATGATTTCATTTCCGTTTGATTAAAACTGGATTTTTATTTATGTTACAAGTCCTCTACTAATTGGCCAGTTGTATACAAATCCGAAGACCGATAAATGCCTTCTATGATGTCTAAAAGTGACACAATGTTCAACAAGCAAGATCAGAAATGCGCCGCTATACAACTTATGCTCTCTACCGATCCAAATTATAACAACAGGTACATTTCCAGCACCTTCAAAATGCATCGTTAAATTATCATGAATAACAGGGTCATGCAGAGGGCTATGGAAATAAAGTTTCCGGCAACAGTTATGGTTTTGGTGTGGTTTCAAGTGAGGGCTACAGTATGTCATCTAAATTTTTCGCAGTCGACTTGAAAGTCAAGACCAAAGTGTACCTCGATGTGCCAAAGAGTGTGGTGATCCCCTGGTGTAATCAGATGGCCACTGGCAGACCCGGGAGGTGGCATTAGAACTCGGCGCCGGCCTGCACGTCTAATGAGACTATAGCTTGCATTTATGAATGCTACGACTGTGTACCCTTATCTCACTGGACACCCTCCTACCCCGAACTGAACTCGGTGGACTATTTTGCTCGGTCATACGCTTAGAACATCACCAACATTAGCCTGCCACAACACAGCTGCTAGCCTGAACGTTGCCAGTCGCAAAGTATTCGTCGAGCTCCCGCCGGCGTTTATGGGAATAGCATGCACCAAGTTCTGGACCCGTACCGAAGCGATGATGTAGAGCGAAAGCGGCTACATTGAATAGATGTTAACTGTACGAAATAATCAAGTTATTTTTTTTTTTAAATAAATCTTCAGCCTTCTTTACTTCATGTCTAAATCGCTTTACCCTATATATGTAAACACGGTTTGTTTTATCATAAAACAATAAAAAATAATAAATAACATCACATTTTACATTTTAATAAATAATTTTATATCTAATATATATTTATGCGGGAAATATTTTATTCAGAAACTGTATTTATTGTTTTTTTCTTGGGTTTTACATCTCTATACAAAATTTTCATAAATATTTAAAATATGGAAATAATTTTCAAACGTCGCAATGATTTTAATTTGGTCAGACATAATGTTTCATGAAATAAAGAAGCTAACTTCAGTAAATAACCGAATGTCTGTTTCATAATAGCACAAAAAGTGTTAAAACTAAAATGTTTTAGAAATAAGTTATTTCAATATAGTTTCGTATTTCCTTTCATGTTTAATGATTCCGTTCTGTTTTACACTGTTTGTACACTGCCACCGTCTTATATTTATGTATTTAATCTTTAGACTTCACCTATTTTTCCTTCTCTGCTATTATTTACATATTGTTATTTCGCATCTTTCGCTAAAAAAACAAGTATACTATCTAATTTTATGCTAAAATTTTAATTTTTCGCTCGGGATCAGTGAAAGAGATGGCATTTTATATTGATGCAATTTTAATACTGGTTCTTATAAAGAAGGGTCCTGTTTAGGATGTGCGATATTCCCAATGAACAAACCGGAGAAAAAATAGTAAGTCAACCCTGCTAAGCAAATTTCGGAATAGTTTAGATTATCATTTCATTATTTTATTACTTTAATTCCTCATTCTTCGTAAAAACCTATGCTCTGTTCATTGCCAATATATATATATATATATATATATATATATATATATATATATATATATATATATATGTATATATTATTGGACGATTCCAAATTTTTTTTAGATTCCGATAAAATTATATATTCTGTTCTAAGTTTCATATTCCGATTCGATTTCCAAGTCAAATTCTTTTAAAATTAGTAAATATTTAGTTACAGATTTGTATTTTTAGTTGTTGTTTTTTGTTTTGTTTTTGTTTTTTGTTTTTTGTCAATTTTCAAGTTTCCGTCTAATATCCGCCCATCAATATTTCTCAAATATTTATTTGTAAATGAATAGAAAATTTAAAAGCAACAAAATATTTATTTTAATTTTAAAACAAAGCCAGATTGTATAAGTTCGTCGATAGTGTACAACATCCAAATTAAAGGTTTTCATAAACAGCTGAAACTAGTCGACGATTGGTAGGCAAAATGAGAAAACGATGTAAGACTAAAATATTTAACAATGGCCCTACAATCATAACCAATGAATTTCTAATTAATGTTTATATTTAGGAAAAATTAACATGGGGAGGGCGTGGATTGTTTTTACTCTACTGTGCCTTCCCTCTCTGAATGAAGTTCAAATTTTATTTTAATTATAAAAATGCTGTTAGTGATATCATTGATTTTCTCTTCTGTAATCAAAAAACAAAAACGAGATGCAATAATAATAATAATAATAATAATAATAATAATAATAATAATAATAATAATAATAATAATGATACATTTTTAGATTACCACTCTCAGTGGAATCCATACTCCAAAATAGAAATATTACTTTTATAAGTGATTACGTGCTCAACCCTTAAAAGCTTGACGAAAGAAAAGACAACCTTTTAAATATTTAGAGTTGAAGATCAGTTTCAAATACACATTATACGTACAATTCTTTTTGGCACGCCAGAACCCCAATACGTTTGATTTCAATACGCCATTTTGATTTGCCCAAATGTACGTTAAAAGTACGGGGGTGCGCCAAATTTCATTATCATAAAAACAAATACATTAAGAAAAAAAAATAAGTTGCACATTATAACAAGCGAATAAACATGAAAGTACGTATGAAAAACACGTTTATTATTTTTTAAATGAAACAACTGAAGCTGAAGTCGATGCTTTCGCTTCTACGACCCAGTAAACCTCTTTTCATTAATCTCTGTATGGCGTAGCGGGAAAATATTTTTCTAAAGAGTGAAAATGAATAAAAGGGACTTTATTCATCTATCTAGCCAATAAATACAAAATTACATACGAAAACCCACGTTTATTATTTTTTTAAATCAATCTTAGATTCTAATACACCTTAAAAAGCACGATTTTGATTTTTTTCTCAAAAAGAAGACACAAGATTTGTTTTAAAACAGCAACACACTTTTAAAGAATTTAAACAAAAATAAATTTATTCAGGTATGGAGAAGTCATGCCTTTGGTAACATTTATTTGTTGCATATTTGCTTACCATTTCTTTTCATTTTCTGTTAATTACAGTAATTATTGTCCTATTCCTATTCTTCTTTTTTATTATTTAGATAGAACTTCCTTTTTAATGTAGAACGTTCTCATATTACTTTCTCTGTATGTATTTTATCCAATATTTTGATAAACTTATCGAAGATTGTCATCTGTATTTTTCACTTGCGTCGAAAGGAAAGCGCCAGAAAACTTTAATTATTTTCGTAGAAGCCAATGACAGACACTGCCAATGTACAGCTGACCCCCGATAAATTGAAAAAAACAACCCGGTTTATAGCATTTAAACCTTTTAATAATCAAGTGAACCCCCTCAAATGGAGGCATATGGACATTTAATAGATGCGAAAAATTTACAAAGGACATAGGCAAGTTAGCTACCGATAAATAACAAATAAATAAAATAAATTAAACTCTGTGAATTCATGATAAATCTGTAAATTATATTTATAACAAATTCTGTGGCCGTACCCTGTCTTATTTGGTAAATGGACAGCTTCTGATGAAAAAAACCCGTACTTGTTTTATATTTATTGTCAAAAATAAAATATTAAAATAATCGGTTTGGAATCGACAGTGGGGCAACAATTTTTTTCCGATTCCCATACCGATTCAGATACTTCAAAAGTTCCGAGAATTTTTTGATTCCCGATTCCGATTAACTGTCCCAACATATTTCCCAACGTGTTTCTGTGTGTGGGTGTGCATGCGCATGTGTGTTTATTATAATTATTATTAAGACAAATATTAGTGATGAACACAAGAGCGTTTTGCTTAATAAGATTTTTAATGATGTTTTTTTTTTATTTTCGGATGATCTATCAAATGTAATATTCATACGTTTCATGTTTCTTTTTAGGTGAGTATTTTCGCTTGATTTATTAATTCTGCTTCCGGCGAGCTATCATTTTTGTTTGTTCATAACTGTTGAGTCCCTCCAATGATGCGGCAATGTATAAATTCTTAAAAGTACACATGAGTGATGAGACGTTATTTGATGTGATTACGTGCAAAGCGCGTGACTAATTAAATCTTACAAAAAACAAAATTGTTAGAAGTATTTTTAGTAAAAATCAATTACTAATCTACACAATTTTAAATACGGTTCCTATATTCGTAATTAACGTTGTGGAATGTGGGGGTTGGAATTTATATACAATGTTTGAAAAATTGAAAAAAAAAAACAACTGATGACGTAGACGCATCTCGTGTTGTTCGAGAACGCTTCTCGTAATTAAAGCACGAGAGAGAGAGAGAAAGAGAGAGGCAGAAAGGCAGAAAGAAACTGAAGGGCATTAAAAGAGGTATATATACAGATAAATTTTTCTGGGAAGATGAACTATTCTGTCATAATTACAAAACTTTTTTTGTTATAAAATAGAAAGACATCTGACATTATGACAAAAATAAAGCATGGATAACTGGCGTTGCCTGGGTGGACATGGAGTTCGGTTTGGACATAGCTGCTATACAAAGGATATTGAGTATTTTCACCGATACCTCCAAAAAGATAAAGAAATCGTCCCCCAAAAGAGGAGAACAGGCCCCCCCAGATATTTCGGGAGAATGGATACGAAGAAAAGTAGTTATTCTCTAGATCCCCCTCTAAAAAAATAAATAAATGAATCAAAACAATATGTCTTTCAATCAAAATATCAGCGGATGTCCGTGAGACTGAAAATCATGGGGCGCGGCAACTAGGTTCGAACCTGAAACGTGAAAGAAGAAGAGAAGAGAAACGGTATAGCTATTACGCTAGCGGGTACGGTCACAACTGTTTATGACGTCATGACTGCGAACTAGTTTATTTTAACAGTTTCTTTTTGATACGCGTGCGTGACTTGCAAAAAATCCCGACGCACAATGTAACTCACCTCTAAAATAATGGTCCAATTAACCACAAAATAATTATTTTTCTTCTAATTTCCGCATATCATGCGTCCGAAAGATTTTTTTTCAGCTAGTACCCGTTACGACTTGGTCCGATGCTGCTAACAAAGGTTTTAGTAGACATACGAATACAAAAAAAAAAAAAAAAACGCACAAAGAAAGCGACGTTTGAGATTTATATAAGAGATAACTCTTCGAAAATAGTTTTATGAAAACAACAATTATGAAAAGATATAAAATCTTTAAAATATTGAAAACTGAGGATATTTGAAAATAGCAGATATTGCATTCGTTGAAATTGGATTGGGTTTATCACAATTTCAATTTGCCTTGCTCATAAGCAGATTATTTTTCGCGTACTGCCGTTTAAGATAATAGAGCACGTTTAAAAATCCGTTATGTTAAAAAATATGTGACATATTAAGAAACTATGTTTTATTTTTTTACAAGATTGGACACGCTTATCCATAACATATACTTCCCCCAAAAGTAAACACTTATGCTTGGAATAATAGCACTTGTATATCATAACAAATACTTCATCTCACTCATGAACGCAGGTGCTATCATGATTAAAATACATATTCTACACTGCAGGTAAAAGAACATGAAAAGGTAATATCTGAGAATATAGAATACACTGCATTAACAAAACCCAAGACTAAAAAAAAAAAGAATTGATAGCAACAAAAAGTGTATTTCATTGTTAGTTACAATTGTTTCAAGATTAATTTGACAAATTCAAACATTATGGCGTTCGAAAATTTTCACACAAATAGCCTTTCTTCAGACTTATTGAATAAAAAACACTTTAACAATAGAACATTATGTAAAGGCATTTCCCTTAAAGGAAATAAAGCGTGCGGAAATATTTATCCCGAACGCCTCTTTGTCAGGAGCTTATTGAAATATTTATATATCTCCTAATTTTAATATCAATATTTTAAAGCCTGTCATAAGAAGTTACCACAAAAACCTGTACCCATTTAATATCTTTTAATAATACTATTCGTGGATTTCTTAAATTATATTTCTATATTTCTTTATTTCACATAATTAATTTTTGAACAAATATTTTTTAAGACTTTTATTTTAATATTTATAAGATGGCCAAATCCACTATGCTAAATCGTTACGATTATATTGGTTTCGTATTCGACCTATGCTTGCTTCTTTGTTAACAAAAATATCGGCTATCTCATTTCTTGGATTTGAGAACATTTTAGGTTTATATTTTACTAGCAAAAGTACTCGTCGTTGACTGGGTTACAAAATCGCCTACAGAAAATGGACTCTGATTTATGAAAGTATGATACGTTATGAAAAAAAGGGTTGTAAAGAGATAGCTTCGAATTTGGGGTTATCAAACCAAAGCAAAATATGATGAAAGTAAAAATAAAATAGATAAACCACATAATTTATTATAACATACCTGTTCACACTGAAACACTTATCACAATATTCTGTGGATCTATATTAAACACCCTTGTTAAACTTTGTGATATATTTCCATTCTATGGAGGTCAGGTGCAAACGAACACCCCAAATTTTATTATACAATATTTCTTCAAACTGAAACATAAGTATAAAAGTATACTTACGCAGATAGATATGAAAAGTCTTTATTAAAGTGTATGCCTATATCCATTATATGCAGGGCAGGCGCGAACGCAGACCCCACAATTTTATTATACCATCCCTATTTAAGTTAAAACATACTTATCAAAGTATTATTATGTGCATCTATATTAAACACACTTGTAAACTTTTTTTTTTTCTTTTAATTTTTTATTTCCATACTTTGGGGGGACCAGGCGTGTACGCAGACCCCACAATTTCAATGAATCATCGTTATGCCAGATCAAACATACCCATTCCTGTGTCTCGATACAACTTCTATTATAATATGTGATCAGTTTTCTATAATAGTCAACCATGTAGGAGCCTATTCGTGACCAGACACACATACAGACGCTCAGCTCTATATAGAAGATTTAATAGGGATATAAATACCAACATTATCTTATACTTATTTAATCCTCATTCGTCATTTAATGTTAGGGACCCCATTTTTTCATTCGATTATTCTTTTTCGTTCTCATCTATTGGGATTAGCGATTATCGAGCATCCTTAACTGCGAAGGGAGATACTCCCGCTGGTTATTAATTTTTAAACATTAGCTGAAATCGTGGGAAACTAAGATTGCCGTAGGTACTCTTACCAGTTAAAGGGAGACAATGATGTTTCTAGTTTTTTAACCCCTAAAATGTGTCCATGATTTATTAATTAATTGCACAGATACCAAACTAGAAACATCAAACGGCCCTGGTTGTCTCCCATTAACTGTTACGAGTACCTACGGCAATCTTGGTTTTCCATGATTTCAGCTAATTTTTAAAAATTAATATCGAGCGGGATTATCTCCTTCGTAGCTAAGGATACCCGATAATCGCTAATCCCAATAGATGAGAACGAAAGAGAATAATGGAATAAAACATAGAATGGGATCCTTAACCTTAAATGATGAGCAAGGATTAAATAAGTATGAGGGAATGTTTGTTTTTATTTCCCTATTAAATAAAATATACACCTAAAATGGTCTTAAATCTAAGAAATAAACAAAGAAGCAATCATAGGTCGAATACGAAACCCATATAACCGTAACGATTTAGCTTAGTGGGTTTGGCCATATTATAAATATAAAAATAAAATTCTAAAAAATTTGTTTCAAAAATTAATTATGTGAAATAAAGAAATATAGCAATATAATTTAAGAAATCAACGAATAGAAGATATTAAATGGGTACAGGTTTTGTGGATACTTCTTATGGCAGGTTTTAAAATAGTGATACGAAAATTAGGAGATATATAAATGTTTTTATAAGCTCCTGAGAAAGAGGCGTCCGGGATAAATATTTTCGCATGCTTTATTTCCTTTAAGGGAACATTCTTTACATAATGTTCCATTGTTAAAGTGTTTTTTTTTTTATTCAAGTCTGAAGAAAGGCTATTGTGTGAAGAGTTTAGAACGCCATAATGTTTGAATTTGTCGAATTAATCTTGAAACAATTGTAACTAACAATGAAATACACTTTTTCTTGCTATCAATTCCTTTCTTTCTTTTTTTTAAGTCTGGGTTTTTGTTATTACAGTGTATGAATACTCAGTTATGAACTATGATAATTTTTGTATCTTACAGTTTAAGTCATCTGTCTTTGGCTTAAAATTCATTGGTATATGAAAATTTACTGAATTCTACAAACCTAGTAAAATTCGGAATATTACAAACAAGTCTATATATATATATGTATATATATATATATATATATATATATATATATATATATACAGAGTCTCCTTATAAAATGCATACACTCTTTACATGACCATAAAACCAACATTTATTATAAGAAAGAAAAGGTTCCGACATTAGAATACTGTGAACAAATAGTGAAACAAGCTAATCATCGAACGTGTTCAAATTATTGTGCAGTGTGGTCCACGAACAACCGAAAACGCTCACTGATGGAATCGCGAAGGTTCCTAATCAGTATAATTCGTATGTTGACACATCTTTCAATGGTTGCTTTCAACGCAGTCATTGTAGCTCCTTTTGCGGTTTTAACACTGTGTTTAAAATGACCTCCATCCCCCAAACAGAGAAAAGTCTATGGAGAGGGGCAAATTCAGTGAGCGTGAACAGTATTCGATATTCCTCTTCATCCTACCTATTTGTTTCACAGGTGACTATCAAGATATGATCTTGCATTGTGATGATATTGTGGAAGTGTTCATCCTTCTGGAAGTGACACGTTTTATACATAAACATCTCGTGGGAACGTGGCATAACTTATCATATATATATATATATATATATATATATATATATATATATATATATATATGTATATATATATATATATATAAGTTATGAAAATATATATGACAATCAAGCAACACACACTATTCCACATTTTTTCTCGTTACGTACTTAATATCTGTTAATACCATCTAAATAACAGCTGTGTTTTATTTCAGTCCAAGCATTTTGCCTTTGTAGTGGATTAAAAAATTAATTTAATAAAATATATTTAAACGTTAGTTTTATTTTTAAGTGTTCATTAATTTTTATGACCTTATAATGAGATAGTTGCTTAGTAAAAGTAAAAATAGAACTACATATCAAGAAAGTGAGGGTAAGATATATATATATATATATATATATATATATATATATATATATATATATATATATGTATGTATGTATGTATGCATGCATATATATATATGATAATAGAGAGTTAAAATCCAGTAATACTGTTAAACTTTGTGTCAGCTCGTCCTGTTTTTAGCATGTTACATTCTTGAAGTATACATTTTATGTAAAGTAAAACATATAAGAGGTTATTACCTTGGTTCTGTTGATTCTGTGAAAACCACATTATTTTGATTTAGTGTATTTTTCTTACAAATAAAATTATTTGACAAAACTTTACCGAAAACACAGGCAACATATTTTACTCTTATATAAGAAATCTAGTTACTTGTACAGAATACTAATATAAAAAAACAAAGAAAAATATTACCCTTAACCGAAAGAAAATATGCAACAAGCAATCACGCAAAATCATCGACTGGTGTTATTTTTAGATCAAAAATAAAATACTTGTACGAAATTATACCTATATTATAAACCAAATTTCATCTGACCTACGGTAGCAGTAAGAAGAGAAATACTCACGGAGAAAGGGGAAGTAAGAGACACACAAACATATTCTATAAAGAATAATGATATAACATATTAAAAAACACATAGCTAAGGTAATATTAGAGTATAGCGTGCAATTACAGATTCAACAATATAAGTAAATAAAATCACCGGGTAGTTTTGTATCTTAATAGAAATTCAGGGGAGTATTAAATTCTACACATACCAATAAATAGAACATCTTACCAGCTACGTAAATAAAAGGCATACAACCACAACAAAGAAATCACATAAATCATTGAGTAGTTTATGTTTTTCTAATGAATAAGATATTCTAAATATAATGTTAGTACCGCTTTAATTTGAATAATTGTTTTCAGTAGCGTTTTTGGAGCCTCATATTTTTTCGCTGATCACTCAATATTAATTTCTCTTCTAATCAGAATATAAACACATATTTTCTAATTGTCTGGGAGCATTATTTACTTATATTTAGTGATTACTTGGAACACATCATCCGCATGATTGGTAGAAGACTAAACCCGGAAGAGCTCCCAGCTATAAAGGATAATCTTCCTATAAAAATATTGCAGAATTACATATTTGACGTGGGTCACGAAATATCACCAGTTATTCCTTCATTGCCCGGCTTTTTATGCGCAGAAAACAAGTTAGTAAAAATGAGAGAATGTCAAAATCGGCAATTGAATGCTAGGCGACATTCGATAAAACAATGTAAACCAAAACGTAAGATGTATCCCCTACACATTATGGCACAGATAGAGATATAATACTCGCTAGTGATGTGCGATTATACCTAGTAGATTCCTGTACCTTACACCAGTAAAAAAACAAAAACAACTCTACACGCGGCAATATCTCTGCTGCCGGACAAAAACATTATTCACAGGCTGCGAAAGAAGTTTCTGCTATTGTCTTCTCTGTTACAAAGTTCCACCGATATCTGGCACGACGATTCTTTACACTGCAGACAGAATATAAACCTCAATTGACCAGGCAACCCTTATGCACCGTAAACAGACTGCGGAGGTTGGGCACTATTCTGCTGAATTAGAACTCAATTATACGTAAGAGTATTGTTACAGATTTGTTCCTAGTCCAGGGTTATCGGAACACTGCAAACATATCAATGAAAAATAAAAGAATAATAAAAAAAGATAATTTGAAAAGAAAACCAAATATTTATTACAAAGAAAAGGATAAATAAAATCAAAAGTAGTAAAGAAAACGAAATGTCTAATACGCTGTTTATAATCGATAGTACAAGGGAGATAAATCTGTGTTCAAGGTATTTCCCTTTTAATAGGAATAAATGACTTTATAGTAATGTTTGTGTTTGATATTTTAGACATAAATGCTTTTGGTCAAATATAATTCAGAACAATCTATATTTATCAGTTATTGATGAAAGCGATCTTCCCTCTATCTTTTTTGTTCATCCGATATTTTAACGACTCGAGTTTTCTTGTGTTTTCCTTCGGTCGGAGTTATATGTGGTCGCCTTTCATCGCGTCCCAACGTCGTCTTATAAGTGAGTTATAAAGAACGACATTTTGCTATTTATACCTATCGCTAAAGAAGGTTCGGGAACAAACGTTTTAGAATGTTTTTGTTCCATGTTTTGAAAATCTCCAGAGACGCTGAAAAAACGTTTTACATTCAAATTATTAAGTAATACTTGTTATATAATCTTATATTGTTATTTCCTTTTAATTAAGTGATTTATTATTATTATTATTATTATTATTATTATTATTATTATTATTATTATTATATATTATGTTAAGTATTTTTATTTTGTTATAATTAAAAATAATTTTAGTAATTATTTCTTTATATTTTATGTGTTATATGTTATTATTTGGATAATTTATATTATCATTATAATTATTAATTATATTAATAATTATTTTTATTATATTTTATTTTCATTATATTCTAATTTTTGGATAGTTTATATCGTTTTTGTATAATAAATCA
Source organism: Euprymna scolopes (assembly GCF_053919585.1). Lineage (NCBI taxonomy): Eukaryota > Metazoa > Mollusca > Cephalopoda > Sepiida > Sepiolidae > Euprymna > Euprymna scolopes. The sequence continues at coordinate 41,196,050 of NC_136518.1, forward strand.
TAATTTCTTCATATCGAAATAGGAAAATATATCATCCCATAACAGTATCTGTACTTCAAACAGATCGGGTATGAGAACGGACTGTTAATGTTGCTTTTGAACAAGAGATGACCTCTCGAGTACTAAGTAATTTCTTCTCTACGTAGGGATTGTTAAATTAAACCATGATGCGCAATATCTTCCGGGCACGCTGCATGAAATTAAACGCGCGTAAAAAGACGAATTCAATAGTGCAACAAAAGAAAAATTCACAAATGCACCCAGCCAATAAAGGACTTTTTTTTCTGTGTGAGAATGTCCTACTATACAACAAAGGTGTCGTAATACAATAAGCATTAAGAAATAAAGGAAGATTCTTATATAAGTCACCCAGAACTAAATATACTAGACATTTTCCTGTATAATTACTTTTACTGGTCGATGAGGGATAACGACATAAAAACCATGGTCTACACATTCAAGTGCCATGATTTAACTGCTATTAAACAATCCTGGTTTCGAATTCATATAGATTTCGCAAAGCTTTTGAAGACTGATATTATCTAACTGTGATGTGCAACAAAAAAAGTTACCAGAAGTACTCAGTGTGTAAGAGATCCACAACACAGTTATTCATTTCCTCCGTTTATTATTTGCCTGATTTGGAGATGTCGACTACTAAGTAATTGGCAACGGGAATTAATTTACATCTACGAACTTTAAAATGTTGTCTGAGACATTCAAAATTAATCATGTCACGAATCTCGATCGAACGCCGACACGTTGAAACGAGCACTTGAAAAAGAATGCAGCAAAACTACAGAAAGGTCACTGTAAGACTTTCTACAGGTTTATAATAGTACACATATTCCTAAAACACCATCAACAGTATCCCAACAAACACTTTGTTCTGTCGAAAATAGGACCCGTATTTAATAAAAACTGTTGTGAAAGTAAAGAAAATTAAGTAGGACTTGTCGTGTACCTTTGAAACGCTGAAAACCATCAGAAAAGTTTACAAGACTTACGAAACAACACGCCATTCTAGGAACTAGACACAGTAACCAAAGCAATCAGAAAGTTTGCACATTATTGAAAGCCCTAAATTCAGGCTTAAAAAGCGTATTAATCCGGACAGAGAACATCTGTTGGAAGACCCAAACTATGCACCTCACGAAGAATATTTAATTGAGACGATATATCATACTTTCGACATCGAGCCCTCTTAACAGCTCCAGAACGCCGCCGAAAAAGATAAAGGAGATCCACGGATCTCTTAACTAATGATTCCAAAAAAGAAAACCTGTTAGTACCCCTTGCAGAGGAAAGTTTTGGATGGAGTGAGTTATGGGGACATGCCTTATTCTCTTATAATGGTCTCTTCTAACAACAATAAAAATCACCCGAGAGGTTTTCCTCTGCTCCAGCATTATTCCAACAAAACCTGGAAGTATAAACTGTTTAACTTCTCATTCTAAAATACTGACAAACTTTAGTTGCATTCACTTTACTGTGCAATAGTCTTTTCTACCTAAATCTGTTGTGTGTATCTTTTTCCATGCTCCTTGCATAGAACCACAAGAAGCTTGATTTAAACCCCTAAAATTCCTACGTCGATTGATATACTTTTCGTGGAAATGGTGATTAAATCTTAAATTAAGTATTTCAGCTTAAAGAGAGACATTGGATATTAAGGTATTTAATTATCTCCCACTGCAGGACTTAAGAAACCATGGTCGGAAAGTAGGATTGAGAAGTGAGCAGGCCAGAGGAGAGGCATTTGAACCTGAAAAAAGTGCCTGTGCAGCCCTGTCGACATTCTCTGGTAAGGGCGCATCAGGTGATTAACAATGAAAAAAACGCCTACTATTAGAGAAAAGATAAAGCTTGGTAGGGTGTACCTCCTAGAACTGTACAGAACAAAATCCCGTACCTCAAAATTAACAAAGACCGGATTATTACAGGAATGGACTTATATCTGTTTATCTTGGGGGCAGGATACCAGATTGTAGAATACCAATAGCCAATTAACACTTGCCATAAATGTGCATTTTCCTGCAGATTTGAAATCGAGGTATCAGTTCTGAAGATGTTTCACATGTGTGTGTATATATATATATATATATATATATATATATATATATATATATATATTAATATATTAAGTTAGACCAATTACCTCCCTTAGACCCGTAAAATAAATAATAAATTAAGTCAATAACACATGACAATTATCTCCCCTTAAAAACTTGCAAAATAAATATTATCTCTCTATATATTAACTGGAGCGTCTGTAAATCAAAATACGCTAACGAAAACAATTTACTGCACGAGCGTCGCCCTTTTAAAATTCATCATTCAATAAAATAAAAAGCTATAGCAAACATCTAAATGACTACTTTAAACACAGTTCCTGATTTCAAAAAAAAGAAAAACTAAAAGGTAACTATCTCTATATATTTTTAAATCAAATTTATTATGTAAATTCAAAAATATATATTTTTTCTACTCATTTCTATCTCTAACCTATATTAATTTTCTTATAAATTTTAAATCCAAACCTTTTATTTCAATTTTTTCAGATTCATCTGCCTTACTTTTAATGCTAGGTTTATTTATGGTGTCTTTTAAATTCAATAAAAATCCTCCTAAATTTGCTGATGAGGAGGCCGTGCTTACCAAAAAAACTACATATAATTGTTCTACATAACTTCATGTATACCACAAATAAAAAGCACGGATTTCCGAAACGATCGTACAGATAATTGACTTTGTTGTTGTTCCTTCTTATGAAACTGATTTTTAATTTAATTAAAATTTGATTTTTAAATATTAAAAATTTTTCTTAAATTTTTAAATTGTAAATCACATTACTTAATATTGAATTAGCTCTAGGACATGTAACTATCGAGCTTATTATATATCTAAATTACAGCGAGCATTTCCTGTATTTTAATTAAACTAGTAATTTCACTGTTACATTAAAATACACTTAGCTCTTTAGACTATTAGTCTAACCTCCTTTAAATATATATATATATATATGTATATATATATACATACATACATACATATATATCATATATATATATATATATATATATATATATATATAAATAAGTGTGTGTATAAAATCTGTGTACTACTTGGCGCAGTAACATTATTAATTGTTGCGAGTTTTTTTTTTTAATAGTTGAACCAATTATTATTATTATTATTATTATTATTATTATTATTATTATTATTATTATTATTATTATATTGGCTTTCAAATGCTTTATATAATTATGTATATAAAGGTATTTTACATACATGTGTGCATGCATATATATATATATATATATATATATATATATATATAAACGTCTGTATACATTTACGTGGGTTTGAGTGCACATTTATATATACATATATAGAATATACATATATATATATAGACATATAGAATATATATATATATATATATATATATATATATATATCGAGCCAGACAAAATAACACGCACTGCTCATTTAACTAAATCAGGCAATACTCATGAGTTTTCAACTGAAATTAAACTTCTAACTTGTATTGGGTAAACTGAATTATCAATTATAGGAATAATGATAGATCGAAAAATGCAGTTTACAAAGATAGTGTGACAAAGAAATAAAATGCTAGCATCAAACTAATGTGTGACGTAACGACGGAATTTATATTGCACAGTTAATAATGATAAACCGAAAATTGATATAAAAATATGTCGGCCTGACAGACAGTTCCGTTGACGATAAGGACAGGACGACATATATAGCACTTCAAAATTTAATTGATACAGAATGTATATTTGAATGGGAGGGGGGTTGTATTTAGAAGTTTTACTGTTTAATCAGAAACTTCTGCGATTACAATAATATTTATACACGTAAGCATCTGGCAGACCAACGAATGGTCACACAGACGAGGCCCTTATTAAAAAAGGGTTCAATTATTATTATGAAGAAAAAATTAAAATGCCTACCATCGTATAATAAAAAAAAATCAAACAGTGAAACAAATATACGTGCAAACAAATGGATCATATTTAATGTTAGTTATTATTGCATGAGAATATCTTTACGTAATAAAGTCTATTTTTTTCTGTTTACCTTACAACGTAATGGTTTAATACTCCAAACTAATACATGCGTATTTGTCTAGTAATGTATTCAAACAGAGTCCACCCGCGGCTTTTCAGAACTTATGCGTACACATTTTCTTATTTTAATATTCATTTTATATTCTCCGGATTACCTGACCCTCCCCAATAAACATTTCAAAAATGCGGTAATTTCTATTTTTACGGCCATCTGACTTTCCACTTGCCGCATCAATTTACTGTTTTAATTTTTAATGTATATTATGAACATTTTATTCATTAAAAAATACGTAATATTCACATTCCTGCAATATGAAAAGAAATCGCTATCAGTTTATACGCAAGTTTTATTAAACTTTTGCGATAGTGTTTTTAATAGGACTATTATGCTACTATAAATTGAAACTTTTATGTTTTTTCTAATTTCTAAACTTAATCGATATGTTGTATTTTCACAGCATATATTCTGACCCTCGGAGGTAAATACAAGGTTCCTTAAATAATGTTTCCAGACTTTTTTGTCTAGCTATGCAAAATTATCACAGACACTTGAAAATTTAGTTTCTTATTGCTGCACATCTTATGAGGTAAATGCCTATTTTTTTGTTTCATTTCAAATAAGCAGCTACAGCAGGTACCGGAATATACACTACTAAAGCCTAATTGTCCCAAATGCAATTAGGGCATGAGTGCACTTTAGAAGAAAGATATGCAATAAAATTATATTTCAAACATAGCAAAATGGCACAGAAACGTATGACATTCTTCAGTCTGCTTTGGGACAATCTTGCATAAACCAAGTATCAGTCCTTGAGTTGCATAAAAATTAAAAGGAAGAGAGCGAGTCTGTGAGGGATGATGAGATATGTTGAGGGGGGGGTTAAAGAAATTCAAAACACGAGAGTTGATTGGCCAAATAAAGTATTTTATGGATAACAACAGTCGTGTGCCTATAGAGAATATAAGTGCACAGTTTGATGTCAGTGTAAGAACTGTACACACAATTATTTGCCAGAACCTGAAACTGTGGAAGATTTGCACGAATGCACTAGTCAGCAACTCCATCATTGGCACAGAATATTTGACAAAGATGGACACTAAGACAGTTATTTACCCTACCTATAGTCCAGACGTTACTTCCTGTTACTTTTGGTTATTCCTCACGATCAAAGAGGAACATAGAGGTTTTCATTATGCGACACCTGAGGAAATAAAATAGGTTGTGACGAGGGTAATTGACATGCTCACACAAGAATACTTCCATGTGACCGTTTATAATTTTTTGCAAGGGTACAATAAGTCCCGGAGCAGTTTACTTCGAAGAGTACTAGAGTTTCGTGTGTTCACTATCAATAATTTTGCTCTTACGAAAACATTTGGAAACTTATTGAAGCCACCCGTTACATAGACCATCACTCATAGTCAGCACAAATCATCGAGCAATTTTCAAATTTACTATATAAATTTTGTTGGTGTTTGCAAATTGACTCAGTTTAGAAATATGTCCTATCACTGATATCGAACATATGACGCCGTCTATGATATAAAAAAAATACATAGTGTTTATTAATGAAAGCAACTGCATTTATTACACCACAAATGTTTACGTCATCAAATTAGAAATGGTACTAAATATTTGATTAATAAGACGTATATGAATAATAAAAAATATCTTCGAGTTTTCCATTTTTTCCAAGTAAAACCGGTACTCGGATGCTGCTAAATGATAAAATCACTACATTAGTATCCTAACTAATATGGCGTTCCTCATCTCAATAAAACTCAATTCATTTTAGAGAAAATAAAACACCAACGTTTCAGCTGCCATGTAAGAGAATGGATGTAGAAACTTACACAAAAGAGGAAACAGTGTTCTAGGGTTTGTCAAAATGTATTTGAGTTACTGCTCTTTTATGCATTTATTACCTTTCTTGGAAGTCTACCCAAGGGTATGATGTTGGTGATTGATAAAGCATATCTGCCCCGGTTCCAGCGAAATTTGCAGTGAAATAGTTTCTCGTGGTTTTCTTGTAGAACTCCTACTAACGTAGGAGTACATAATAAACCAAGAAGTGGATCATAATACATATTGACAATAGTATAAACCAACATAAGACCATTGCCTGATCGTTGACTGTCAAGAAGGAAACTGTTTAAGTGTCTTAATCCGGTTATCATATACCCCGTTATACATCGAGTTGTCAACCCCTGTATTCTCTCAAGATAATGGATAAGCAATGCACTTATATTAACTCCAATTGGTGTGTTTAAGGGGAAGTATGGTGATAGGTTCCCTTTTCACTGGAAATAAATATAATTTTCGAATCCATTTATGGCATATTTCAAATCAATCTGCTAGATTTAATGAATACATGCATGTACGAGAAAATCTGTTACTAAGTAAAACAAGCAAAATAATAAATATATCATTTGAAGAATTGCAATACATATGAATAATAATTAACATTTACGGAGAATAAAAACAGAACACATATAACAAGTTAACAACTTATCTATTCACACCTTCCGTCTCAATTAAAAATATTAAAAATATTATCCAGGTTAGATTTTCCCTTCAAAATCCAATTTACCAAATTTACTCTTCTAACGATTACCATGATATTACCCGTTTGACAAGTCCACACTTTTTAACCCTTTCCTTGCGTGGCCTCAGAGCCTTGATAACTGATGATTCCCTTGTAAAAATAAGAGATAATTGATATCACGTATTTAATGAGTCAGAATCTGTCGCATAATGGTCTAACAGTCGACTATCATAAACCGAAAAAAAAAAAAAGATTTCAAGGAGAAATTTGCAATAAATTTACAACATAGCAAGAATATTTTAAGAATAAATTTACAGCATGCAAAAAAAAAGAATAGAAAAAGAAAGAAACAACATACTAAGGATGGAGTATAGCTCCGAAATATACATGTTATGAATTTCAAACAAGTAAAATAGTTGTTTATTTTCCTATTATTACGTTGTGATTTGGCTTTCAAGCATACTTGAGTCGTATTTTATTTTATATAATCCTTGATAGTGTTTTACAGTAAAAAACAAAACAAAACAATATCGTATAGTACAAGAAGATCTCTTCAGTCCTTTAAAACACTATTTTCTGAACAGCTATTTGTTATTCTCTGTCCACTATAACGTTTATGCTGACGGAGCTGCTCGGTTAAACTCAAATGTGTGTTCTTCAATGTAAACTCTACAAAAAGCATGTGCCTTGCTGCTACACTGAAAAGAAAAGAACAATATTTATCTCTATTCCTGTGTTTCTTGCGTTAGGTAAAATCGCCACGTGAATATATTGTTTTCGAATTTTAGTCGTCTTTAGCATGCATTGCCAGGGGGGACGTTTTTATATTTAATTTAAATGTCGAAGCTTGCTGTTGTCAACCGCCTCAAAAAACAGTAAAACCTAACTTTTATATAAGTGGTAATAAAATTGTCATCTTTTTCCCTACAATAATAACACCTCCTTTTCTTAGCTTTTCTGTGTTCTGTAGAAATCGTGTGATAAAAAAGCTACTATTAAGTTGAATTGTTAAGAGGAGGCTACAAAACCTGAGGTCAGCGCTCTTTACCACAACAAATGTTATAACTACACAGATCAAAACAAAAATATAAATAAAACACATATTTTTTTCACTACTACACTTACGGCCGTTATAAAAACATAAAAATGGGCGGGAGAGAAAAGTAATGTTTTCCTTCCATACAGTGCGAACCAAACATTACGCCACTGTCAACAAGAAGTACTACTACAAAACCCAAAGTAATGCCGTAAGATGCTTATCCATAAAAGTTTTAGACTACTATCGCCAATGTCATTGGTTTGCATATCTAACGTTCAGAACGTGTGAACCGAGCTATTAATCTAATACCTTAACTCAGCAAACCAGCTCTATTAAAGAATTTATGGATCAAGTGAACGTGATAGAACGTTTTTTTTTCACATGGTAGTCACCACATATCAAGGCCCAGAAGCAACTTGGGGTAAAGGTTATTGCGTGTAAAGTAATCAATGGGATAATATCGTAGTAATCGTTAATAATGGAGATTTGATAAAGTGTCTTACTTTAGGGGTCGGTTTGTCAGGAATTTGTTTATGTTGGAATTGAAGACATCCAAGTTGTAGTCAGGTTGGAAACAGGCAAACGGAAGAGAGTTCTTCAGGCGTGCACTTCTAAGAAAGAAGCTTTGTTCATGGAATCTACGTTTGATTTAGGAACAGATATATAACGGGGAAAATTATTGACAGTGGTTTCAGCTAGACAGGTGCTTTTCGTGAAAGATCGTGTAAAAGAAATCTTTTTGTGTGCCATGTAGGAATTGACCGACATGATGGTGGATGATTTTATAATTTCTTCCATAGTTTCATAGATTATGTCTATCGGTTTTTGTCTCAGTAAACCATGATGCATATTGTGCCTTTTCTCTGCGAGCAATTAAATGTGTAAATGTAAATTCTATTCATTTAAACTCTTTAAGCTTATGTTTTTTATATGCTTAATCGTCCCAAGACCAAATTTCAAACGAAATCTCATTTAAATTCATCGCATATGTGTTCTTTGTGCATTCTGTGGCTTTTCAACATTTTAAAATTGTTTTAATCGGTGATGCCTATGTTGTTCCTCTTACTGTAGATTTCATTTTTAACTTATCATAATTGAGGCGTGTCATGACTTTTATTAAAGCTTCCACGATCACTTGTGAAAAGTAAATAACATAGTATATTAAGCAGCCCTCTATTTTTTATTATTTTAGTCTCTATCTTGGGATCTGCATATGTTGTTAGATTTACAATTCGACTGATTTTTATCTTCATGGTGTCTTGTTTGGTTTTTATCCTAGCTTAATCTAGTATTTGTAATTTCAAAGTCTCTGTAGGGTATAATTTATTTCCATTTAAATAGTTGCTACAATTTATGTTTGTACCAGTTGGCTATTTGATTAATGCGTAGTCGTTTGCCTAATATTCCGTTTAATAGATTCTAACACATTCTAGGTTTATTTATTTCCGCTGGATTGCACTTCGTGTCTTAGTTCATTTAATATATGGGTTTAAAGTGTTTTATCTTTTTCCAGAAACTTTTAATTTGATAAATAATTTGATTTCTCTATCTTGTCGTTAAGACTGTCTGACCACGTTGTTTTTGTTTGTTTTCGTTGAAAGTAGCAATAATGTTTATGCTTTTTAAATGTAATTTTAGTCCAATTTTAATGCTGTAGCTTGTACAATATCTTTAATGAAACAAAGATGGTCCAAACACGTTTACTGTCCTATTTTTATTGTTCATATTTTTAATTAACATTTCGGTATTTACCATATTGTCTAGCTTGGCGTAGCTTTATTATTGGGGTAATTAACTAATCTGAATGAGGACTCGTGTATTATAATAGTCATTTAATTTCCTAGTTTGTGCTTGAACTCATTAATTCCATTCTTTAATATGTAGGAAAAATTTAAACTTTATTATTACGAAATAAATTCGGTGTGTATTTAGATTCCGGCGTACTTGTCTGTTTAATGGTTGAAGACTATTAAGTATATTACGGTAGATACAGTAGAAGGTGCTGGCTGTTTTTAGTAAATTTTTATTTTAAATGATTTTACGTTATATCATTTTCTGATATAATTACTTCATATTATCTCTTTCATATTTGTTTTTAGTGCTCTTAAATTCAATGGTGCTCAGCTGTCCTTAATAATCTGGGCCGTTACTTTTTCAATAGAGTCGCTATAAAACGTTCATTGTTTTATTCATTATCAGTAATGCACCATGTTTAATGCCTCAGTTCATTCCTGTATGTTGAATGAAATTCTAGTCGGGTCTATTTCTTCATCCGTTTCTTTTTTCGCAATTACAGGTTACAATTTGTTTTATCGCGACCAGATATTTAGTCGCATATTCTATAAAAACGTGTACACACCGGTTTACGTAAAATCATCACAGTTAAATTACGTGGAGCGAGGTATTTACTGAATCGGTGATCTTTTGAGAATACCAAGTCCTGCATGTAAGAAACTTTTCTTCGAATCAGTCTACAAAATATTAAATAAATAACTGTAGAGTGAGAGTTGGAAGAAAATCCCGCACAAATTTTAATTACCATAGCAATTCAAAGATTTTGAAAAATTGTTAGCGAATGGATTAATGTTGCACATCTATAAGATATACCGAATCGAACACGCACCTTTTATCCATAATATTTTCTCGCACTAAAGAAAGTAAAAAGTGGAGCTGTTTTGTCATAAACACGCTAATTTGATCAAGGTAACGACGTATTTGTAACGCAGATATTAGTAAATCTCTACCGATATTACATTACGTCATATTTTAATATACATATAAAATAGGTTCCTCTCTTTTTCTTCGAAATACACCTCAAACAATTCGGTATTGTTTTCTCGGGGGACAGTTGTATTTTACATTTAAATAACCTGCATATAGTTGACATGACGTAACATTCCAACAAGTCTTGCGCTTTGTTTCTTTCTTGTAATTGAATATAATTATGTGTTCGCCATCTTTTTTCTTTTCTCTACATGTATAACCAGAATTGCATCTCCTGTGTATGATGATGACTGGCATTATCTGTATGATAACCAGTAGTAAAGATTAGAGTCTTTTCGGAACATGCCTCTGTGCAATCTTATCTCCACATATGCTGTCGTCAGGATGTCAGTTCTAATCTCTATTTTTCGCATCTCTATTATTCATATAGTCACCAATCTTGTCCAACAATTCCAAGCATTCAAATACCGATGCTTACTAAATTTCTATTCGTGCTTACAAACAGTTGATCTATATTATTGCTGCAATGTTTACTATCAAAAACAAGGTTAACGAAAAAGTAGGTTTTTAATGTAACGATATACAATTTCCCAAAAATCTAAATCGAAACAAAATATTTAAATCAAACTCTTTTCTTAGCTGAATATAGATATAAGACAACGTGATACCACATCATCATTATCTTATTTATTGTTCCTTCATAATATCCTTGTCAGTATAAATAGAATATGTGTTCTATGTTGATAATTAAAGGCACTTGTTTTATTCACGAGTTAAGAATCCGATGCTATACGTAAACGTGGTAAATGGCTACGATGTGAAGTAAAACTTTTTTATTCGTTCGTTAAGCTTTTAGTTTTTCCGTTTTTATGTGATCCTTCCTATTTTGTTGACTGTTGATTTTTCCTCAAACTAAACAAGACATATTGCAACATAAAGAGGTACTGCATTATTGATAGATTACTCACAGATATCCTTAATGGGAAGGTGTGCAGCTAGACCATTGTTCTCGGTAAAATTAGAATAGCTATGTTTATTTCATACATAGACAGGAGGAGTAAGAAGGGACGTCTAAATTCAAGCGGTTCGAGGAAAGAAGCAATAAGATTAGAAAATTGGCCGGTATCCTGGGCCTCTCTAGTAAAATCGTTTACTTTTGAGTCAAGTGATGTCGGTGGAGAGAATTCTCTTTGAAAGAGTACTACTGTAGTGAATTTCGAGGAAGCACTACAACAGTGCAACAGAGAATTACACCTGACAGATGAACCAGACAAAACACTAACAGAAGACATATTTGCACTTGGTTTAATGAAGATATCATTCTATATCGAGCCTTATTCAGTTGTAATACTTGTAAAACAAGTACAGTTATGCAAAACGTTCGCAACCGAACCTGGCAGACAGCTCAGAATCAGTTGGTTTTAAATACTTTTTGCGCTCTGTTTAAGACGGAAATACTCGTGACTAGAGCACCTAATCAGGTGGGAAAGCCGTGATGAACTTCTGCTGTAAATTAAATAACGAAGATACATTTTTATGCATAGAAATATAATGATATATCTTATTTGGGTGGGTTAGGGGGGAAAGTAACGCCTAGGAATTATGAAAATGGTTCGCCTGGAACAAGCTGTCAGTTAACTATCGATCTCAATGTTTCGTTGTTCTTATTTTTATTTAGTAAGTTTAGTATTTATAATGAGAACGTAGTGGATATATGCGTCTTTGTCTTTTAAAGTCAATTTTCGATGTATATTTTACTTTTCTGATATATGTTACGTTCAGTTTCTCTATGTCTTTAAAATAACATATAAACCATCGGCAATTCTCGGCAGACTTTCTGTAGAGTACGATTGGGTTGTCTTTCGCGTTTTCTAAATATATTTACTCTAATATCATTACTCTTTATGTTGGCAATAGTTCTTGTAAGTTAATGAAATATTTACTGATAACTAAACTAAGTCAAAGTGAAATATTTACTGATAACTAAACTAAGTTTTAACTCATAACGATGCTTATTTAGAAACAAAGCAAACGCCAACTAATATTACCCATACCAGCTAGCCAAATTTAATAATTTCTACCTTTTGATGAACCATGACGTATTAAGGCTCGAGCTTTCTGATACTCACAGTTTCCCCATTGTTTATATTTTTCTGTTCATTAGGTAGAAATCATTTACCTGTCACCTTCTGCGAGTTGAAGTAATGTAAGGTCGAAAAGTGGACAATTCAGTGAGCGCCCTGAACCACGTAGCAAAAATTAGTCTCAGTATACTCGTCAGCATTTCTCACTGATGGAGCATCAGCAGATAAGCTATTACTTGCTTCACAGAAAAAATTAAAGAAGGGCACATTAGCCTAGATATCCAAGGGATTTTAGGATTTTCCTCAGGCAGATAGCTATTAGGTCACCGAAATAGGGCAGTTTGCGTGAGGCTGATTGTCGAGATCGCAACCTCAGCTGGATTGCTACGAAACACACCCACACACACACAAAGACGACGAGTGTTTTTCCTCGGTATATTTATACATTTTTATACATTTCGGAAGAGTTCCTATCTTGCGTTCGGATAAGTCGCTATAATAAATTAAATAAATTTTAATTTCCTTTGTTTTGTTGAATGTTTATACAGTTGCTCCTCCATATATAGTCTGATCACTTAATGGTTGTACATTCTTTTGCTGTCGTAGTCATATTTGGATAGACGAATGGTGCCTCTACTGTTGTCCACGAAAACGACGGCGATCTGTACTATAATATATAATACTGTATATAAAGACTAGATTATTCCGAGCAGTATTCTACCGTTTCTAAGTATACGTTATTGGTGTGTGAATGAAGCGGTAGGGGTGAGGCTGTGAATAATTGTTTGATGAAGGCAATATATTCGTTGCTATAATTGTACCTATTTACTATGCTTCCCCACGGGACAGAGTTAGACACTAGGGTCGTTTTTTAACGTGGAGAAAAGGTACAAAAATAAAAATTGTCTCAGTCGTGAAGGATTTCTCCTCCACCGAAAGAGAACAATAAATAGAAGTGCAGCACCTGAAGAACAGATGGTGTTTATTTGCACCCCCACCGAGCAAATTAGGCACAAGGCCGATTTTTAATGTGAGGAGTGAAGGGAGGGGGAAGGGAAAAAGGGGACCAGCTCCCGAGCGGTGGGTAATGAGAGCTGGTTAATGGTCAGGCATTTGGGGTTGCCCCCACATCTGGTCTTTGCTAGTCATAGCTAGTCATAGCTAGTTATAGCTTGCAGCATCTGCCGGAACAGATGGTGTTTATTTGCTCCCCCACTGAGCAAATTAGGCACAAGGCCGTTTTTAATGTGAGGTAAAAACCAGCTCCCCTAAAAGGGGTCACTCTGGTTACCAAAAATAATAATTGTCCCAGTATAGAGGGTTTCCCCTCCATTGACTGGTACAAATTATCTTAAGTGCAGTATCTGCCGGAACAGATACTACACTTTGATCTTGTCTCGAGGGCCAAGCGTTGCTATAATTGTAAAGAATACCTTGAGTAATGCTGTTGTTTTTAAATTCCAGTATATAATTATTTACCAAAGTGAAGGGCTATATATATATATATATATATATATATATATATATATATATATATATATATATATATATATATATATATATATATATATATTTAAAGTGATGGTTGTGTAGTTCCAACGAGAGAAAAAATCTATATTTAAAAGGGTCTACCCATCAAGAATTGTGGGGTTTTCAGCCTTTTATCATATTTTTATTTTAAAATGTTTTGATAGCGCTCTTCATGCTTTGGTTCGCTCTCTTCAGATATTTTCGTAAAAAGTTGTTTTTCTTAAATGAGAATTTGAAATGTTATTTTTATATCTGCTGATACTAAATGTGTTTTTCAGAGTGATGTGGTCTCAGACATTCTGTCCGCAACAGTAAGTGTTGGCTGTGTCCAGTCAGAGTTAAGTTCAACGAGGGGGCATTTGGTTCATTTAGTGAAGGTTTTTATGTTTTTTTTATGACTTTCTTTCCCTATGTATAGTACACACTCATATACAATCACACACACATACATACATGTACATATACATATACACACTCATGCGCACGCAGGTATATACACATATACACACGCATATACACAGAAATATATGTAGGGCATACATATATACATACCCACCTACACATTCGCATACATACTCACACACATTCACCCACTAACATGTCGCATACATATTGGTTAATTTCCCCCCCCCCAATCAAAACACGCATGCGTACATGTACTTAATCATTCAAGCATAAGTAAACGCACACACACACACAAGTAAGATGGAGAGTAGAAAGGAGATGATATATACACACACATACACGCATACACAATCACACACATACACATACATACATGCATACACATATATATGCATACATATATGCACATACACACTCACATACATCCGCGTACGTATGCAGGCACATGCACATACATACATACATGAATATATATAGAGAGAGACATTTGCAGGGGCTCACACATACGCATACATCCATATACACATATACACAGGAATACGTTTACCCACCCATATATATATATATATATATATATATATATATATATATATATAGATAGATAGATAGATAGATAGATAGATAGATAGATAGATAGAATTTCGATAATAAATTTATATATTTATATGGAATATATATTTTTCCAAGTGGTAGAATTAATTAAGCATCAAGAAAACGCATTTGTACTTTTTAGAGCATGCATATATATATATATATATATATATATATATATATATATATATAACGTATACAAACTTAATGAAATTACGTATAACGTATACAAACTTAATGAAATTACCGGTCACTTCCGTAATAATAAAATATACTTTTTTTTATAACTGAAGATGTTTTATTAATTCTATCCTGCAGATATAAAGAATTTATTTTACAGTTAATATGTACATATATATTTTTTTAGTCTCTCTCTCTCTCTCTCTCTCTCTCTCTCTCTCTCTCTCTCTGTATATATATATATATATATATATATATATATATATATATATGTATATTAACATAACATATTCTGTTTCTAAGTCGCATATTTTTAATCAAATGATTAATTGCTAGCTTTATCCATAGACCCCTCTTTCGTAGTGTATTTGGAGTAGACTTTTGATGTTTCACGCTGTTACTTAATTTGCAATACGTTGTAAAGACGCTTCTCTTGATTTTATAAACTTATCTGTAAATAATGGCGCCAATTAACGTTTAAAATCGTAAAGTTCACCATCATGGTCCAATTGTGCTTCTTTCAGAAACATTTATTCTGAAAGCGCCTAGTCTTATCAAAGAACCAAATGTTTTAGATATAATGTATATACACACACATATAAATATATATATGTGTGTGGGGGTGTACGAAGGTATTTATCTGGTTGTTTAAATCCATTTTAAAAAATTATGCGCATGCGTATATATTTTAATCTTTTCTTAGTTTACGTGTATTTATTTCTAGCATCTTGACATGGTCGTTCCACATAGCTCAATCGCTAGCGTGACAGGCTGATAACACTGAAATTTTACCTTCGCTTTTGCTGACTTCGTTTTGTTGATTTCTATTTTTATCGGTTTTACGACTATAAAGACATTTGAAGCACAAACACGTCCATTGTTGTTCAGTTTTAAAGAAATAAAAACAAGACCGTAAATATTTGATTTTTTACATAGGCATTTTACGAATCGTTTCATTTTGCTATTTCATTTCTTCATTTAAATTTTTATATTTTATTTATACAGGAATTCTTACATAAACAAAGGGAATATCCATAAATAATTACAAAAATAACAAAAAAAAGAACAAAGAATGCATTGATTTGCGTTAAAATGCAATAAAAATTCGGGCTGATCGCTGCTTCTACATGAATTAAACCGATAATACACGACTTGCCTCCCAACAAAGACAGAGGTCAGATTAACAGTGTGTTAGCTTATTCTTATCTTTTATATTACGCAAAGACTTAGGTAGTAATTTGTTTCTTTTAAACAATTCTAAATTCAACCAAGCAAAGATGAATAAAATCGAAAATAATTTTAAAAAATGCAAAGCGATGATTAAATTTGTTTGCCTTACAAATAGAAAAAAAAACTCGGTTCAACTAACAACAGTGTTTTTATTTTTTTGTCTATTTAAAATAAGAAAAATACTAAAATACACAACAAATTTCTCGATACACATCGTAATTTAGTTCATGATTTAAAACTTGGTAGAAATTAATTTGCCCAAGGATGACGAAATAAACGCAGTTAACTCACTAAATACTTATGGGATTCCACGAAAATTGCACTGAAAGCACAACAAAGTCTGGATTTTCCGATTAAATGTGTGTTAACGTGCGGTTTTTGTTTAAATTATGTAAATACTTAGGCAGCCATTTTTATGTTTATAACATCGTTGAATGAAACAAGAATAAAGTTAAGAAAGCAGCATACTGTACAAAGTGCTTTACAAATATTCTTTAGAGAGCTCCGCAAACTGGAAGAGGGTTAAATTGCTGAAGCCGTTATTACTTGAAAAACAAAGTGCACAACTGTGTTCAATTCAAGATCTGCAGATGTAGTCAAAATTTTATTGCAAAAAAGTATAAAACATTTACTGTTATTTTTTTATCTTATATTATTAGATAACTAGCGGGGGTACCCGGCGTTGCCCGAGTGTTTGTTTCCGGGACGGGGGGGGAGAGTTTTAAAAAATGTTATGGTAGGTAAGTAGGAAGGATCAAACCCGGAGTGATGAGTAAAAGTAGGAAAAAAAGTGTGAAAAAAAAAACAAAAAAAACATATGCAACGTTAACAGTTCGGCCACCAAGAAAAGTCCATTCCAGTTGTTTAGGAAAAAAAAACGACTACGGTAGGTCGGCGCGAACGTGAAAATATAATGTGAATTGTCCAGCACGCTAACCACAGTGCAGCTTAGTTTAGTGATTTTAAATAACTTCACATGAAAGAACTACGAAGCCAAACCAGTGTTCTCTTCTCAACTGTTCCTTGTGAACGATCCCCAAACGGTGTTAAGTGGTGGCAGGGGGAGGAGGAATTTATTAGTAAGAAAATATTTTACCACTTCCATTGATCTTAACCGATTTTGGCTGTGACTTCTCAACAGAAAAAGTATAGAAATCTAAGATTATCGAGGAATTTGAGAAATAATAAGCCTATAACACACCTCAGATATTGTTCTGCCGTTTGTGCATATTATATTTGCATGAAATATCTTGATTTTTAATCCTATTAAGGTCAAAATCCGCGGGGAAAAATGGGTTCATTTTATATAGATAGACAAGAGAAGAGATTAGTCAGCAAACGAACCGGAAGTTGGTGACTTACATTTCTAATGCATTATCGAGTGCTCTGGTTCTTTTTAATCCAGACATGTTAATTGGTGTGTAGACCAGCTCTGCTAATCAAGGGAGGGGCAGATCACCATTGTAAATGCCAGAACACTCTTGCTTACCAAACGAATGCCCATATTTCAAATGATAACGAGCCGGGTATGTACTAATACGCTTATATTTTTCATGAGTCTCCGAATTAATTTTTGTCAATACAAAAAAAGGAAGTGGGATTTGTAGGTTAGTAGAAAGCATAAATGTTCAACAGAGGCACTCATCCAGAGAATAACATTTATAATGTTTTGAAGTTGTCTTTATTTTTTATACAAATATTCAACGGCACTGAAAAGAAAAGCTAAGACAAACAAAAAAAGAAAGAAATTCTGTTGAAATCTAAATTGCAAGATTGTAAGGTGGACTAAAATTCTCAAGGCATTGACAGTTTTCAGTCAAATTCGTTCCTCAGTCAGGGGAATTTATTATTGAACCGGTATGTCGAGATGAAAGTCAACCAAATCGACCGGATGCACGGCCGCGTCAGTTCCCAAATAATTTAGATCGAGCCTGCAGCCTGCAAAACATCATACGTATTATTTTAAAAGAAAGAACATTGAAAGAAATAGTGAATGGAAGTGCATTCGTTATGAACTTTGCATATACATTTAATCAACGTAAGGAATATTAATTCATTACTGATTACGTCGTGCCGTCGATGGCGTTCTCTTATTCCCTTTTCTTCTTTTTTTATTACGCTCATCTTCGTTACTAAAGAAGAAATTTACAACTCGGAAAACTTGAGGACTAGTGCCTGACTTGGTTAAGTCTAATCCACGGGTTGCAAATATTAAGATAAATCCACGGCTCGCAAAACAGGATGGTCTCGTGTTGCCTGATGTTATCTTGGGATGATGCAAACTTCTAACTCGAGGCTCACCATGTTCATCATTGTATTTCCGTTCGAAATAACATATTTTCCATTTTTTCTCCGTTTGTTTCGCGAGTAAGCAACTTTAAAATAAAAGCCCTGTGCCATACAATTTGAAAGTGGAAAAGGTACACTGTTCATAAAAATTTCCTCCACACAGTTGGTTCATTCCAAAACGTTCTTGTTTCTTTCTAGCGCCTGCCTTTTCCAGTCCGTCATACATTAGGCGTTTTACTGTTATTCATTTCTAATTCTTTTTTTACTCTCGGTGAATATCACCCAAGAAAACTCCCTTCCATTTCCACTTCCGCTTCAGAAGTTATTTCTCGAACTCGTGCCGGATCTCGTCTCAGACATTGCCCCATATATTAAACGAGATTGGTTAATTTTGTTGGCCAAATGTAATCGCCTGACTTTAAGTTTCTACATGGTTCATTTGCACACGTGACAATCGATGATGGCATCTGATTACAATTTGATCTGGTTACGCTCTGCATGTAAAATGCCACTGTGACAATTGGGGTTATAACCTGTTACTTAAATACAAATAACGATAAGGGAATTGTTTAAAAAAAAGGAACAAAAGCAAAAATAGTTTTCTGATGTAAGAACTAAACTACTTGATTTATCTATATTAATTTTAAATTATTTTCTGTACACAATATATATTTGCGCGTGATTAAGGTTTTTTTTTCTTCTAATTTATTAAAACTCATCGGCTTACATATTCATTGTCGATTTTAAATTGCGGATAATCCTGATCCAAGCGGTTTATATCAGCTGCCGGTCGCGCTCGACTCGGAAATTGTAGTCGATAAATGCATAAATGCCTATTATTAGAAATCAAGCTATAGCTTTAAAATAGTTCGCACCTTATAACCTTTATAACCTGACCCTAATCAAGTTATTTGTTACATGAATGCAGAAATAGACACCTATTAAATCTATTAAATACGCAATTAAGTCTACATTAAAAGGAAGTGACCAGGCAGCTTACAATATACACTAAGATAATGAAATAAGGTAATACCTGAGGGGATATATGTTAGACAATCTGAAGCAGTTTCGATGATTATTAGATTAACAATTCACATTTAAAAACCCGCTTTTTTGTCTTCAGATACATCTTTTTAACTAACATCTAGTCTATATTTACGGGCGATGTGATCGACAGGTTAATGAAAATGATTATTACGGCGCAACTGAGTAATTTTAAATATTTGGCAAAATAATATTTTTTTCAAGACAATCGAGATGTTCTTGAAGCAAATATTCTTGGTCTTACAAAATAGTAGTGAATAGTATATTTTGCAAAATTTATTCATCATGTAAAAAGACCGCATTCTTTGTAATAGTTGCGAACTGTAAAAGAATATATATTTTATTATCAAAAACTGCTTGAAAAGAAATATAATTGTTGCTTCATAACAACACTCGCATAAAAATAATGAAGGATGCACGAAACTGATGATGCCAAGAGCGATAAGGGGTTTGTTGATTGTGATAATCTTAAACGCATAATTTTCAACTCCACCTGAGTTGTGGAAAAATTTATCCAACCTTATGGCAATTTCTTACTGCAATGCAAGGCAAAGCCAATTTAACAATCAGTACGTGTCCATCAATAAACATGGCGTCGATAATACGGTGTGGAACATACATGATAAACTTTGTGCTGCTGGCAAATTATTGAAAAACTTTGGATAATCTTTGCTTCTCTTATATGGTTCAAATGAATAGAGCTATAATTGAAAAACCAAACTTACAGTATAGCAGCACAAATGAAATATGTAACTGCTAGTGCGTGGGCGATGAATCAAAATCGGGAATTGGAAAAATCGGATTTTGGAAGGTATCTGGGTCGGTTTCGAAATCGGAAAATTATAGCCTAATTTCTGATTCCAAATCGATATTTTGATTTTTTTTACAATAAAAATAAAATAAGTACAACTTGTTTTTTTATTAGAAGTTGTTAATTTACAAGATAAGGTCGAGAAGGCCACAGAATGGGTTATAAATCTCATTTACAGATTTAACTTTTATTCACAGGGTTTAATTTATTTTATTTATTGGTCATTTATCAAGAGATAACTTGCATATGTCCTTTCAAAACTTTTCGCATTTGTTCGTTAAATGTTTATATTCCTTCATTAGGGGGAGTTTACTTGATTATTAAAAGGTTTAAAATGCTCTGGACGGGTTTTTTTAAGTTCGTTTGCGCTAGCTGTATATTGGCGATGTCTATCATCGGCTTCTACAGAAGTAATTTAAATAATAAGACGTACTTACTAAGACGCAAGTGAAAATAATAGATGATTATCTTAGATGAGTTTATCAAAATCTTGGATAAAATACATAAAGAGAAAACCTCCTGAAAATGTTTTTAATTAAAAATTAAATTATGTTAAAATTAAAACTTCACAAAAAGAAGAATGGGATTGTGGCATTTCTTATTGTATAATGAACAGAAAAAGAAAAGAAATGAAAAAAAATAAAGCAAATAAATGTTACCAAAGGCACAATTTTTCTACAAACCTAAATTAATTTATTTGTCTTTAAACTTCTTTTAAAGCGTGTTTTTGGTTTAAGAGAAACTTAGAGTCCCCTCTCTGTGTTAGAATTTTAAAAATGTCTACTTAATAACCCCAACAGAAGAACCATTGATAACAGCTAAAAATTGGACATTAAACAAACGTTGAGAAAAACAATATTAACAATCGATCAAAATTGTTATGTGCACGAGTATTTTGTTAAATTTTCGATTTTTGAACGATTACGCAAAAAATTGCCGGAAATGACTATCAGATTTCGTTAATTCTATGTGCAAAACAGTTGTTCTATTCGAAAATTAAAAATAACTGTTCTCTTTTTCTTTTCACCATATAAAAATGTAGAATCCCTTCTTGGGGAAGTGATTAATATATTTACTGCTACTGCAGTTTTTCTTCTTCGTCTACTTTAAATTATTATTATTATTATTATTATTATTATTATTATTATTATTATTATTATTATTATCATTAATCTAAGTAATAGTAGTACTAGTATCTGTAATTTGTTTGCTTTTTTTACAGTAACACAAATCAATGTAATAATCGATCAAATGCGTAAATTATGTATATTTTTCAAAGAAAGAAGATACAGAATAATTAATAGAATAATGTTGAGAATGCTTGTCTAAACAGTACGTTATTATATAGAAACGAATTAATGACATGGGACGGGTGTTATTAACTGTTCTCTCCCTACATTGTTTTCTGATTTTGCATACCAATCGTCAGGTAAATATTTTTGGAACGCCACTACGCCAGCACGCCAGATTTCAATCCGGTATTTTCGTTCGCTAAAACGTACGCCAAAATGTACGGCGGTGCGCCAAATTTTATTCCATCATGAAACAAATTTCTACAGAAAAAAATTACTTTTATATTTTTATCTAGCGAATAAAATAAAAGTATACATGAAAACAAAACACATATTATTTTATTAAATCCAACAACAGAGCCGCAGTCGATATTATTTTATTTAAAGCAATATTATTTTTTTAGATAAAATTATGTGTGGTGTACCGGGAAATTATTTCTTTTAACAAATAAAAATGAACGAATTTATTTTTAAAACAACCTTTATACATGTATCTAGCCAGTAAGCATGACATTACATATAAATAACCACGCATATTATTTTTAAAATCCAACAACAGAGTTGAAGTCGATGTTTAGCTTCTAAAACAAATGATTGCTTTTTTTTCCTTGAATTTTTTTAAGGATTTTACACGTAATCACCTGTAAAAGTAATATTTCTTTTTAGAATGAGGATTTAGCTGAAGTGGTTAACTTAAAAATTAGTTATTATTATTATTATTATCATTATTATTATTATTATTATTATTATTATTATTATTATTATTATTATTTGCATCTCAAGTTACCACACCATTGATTTCTGGCAGTTAAATAGCTCATTCCAGATTTAAGCGTTCTTTCAATGTAAGAGAAAATAATGTTTTTAATACTGAAAATTATTCAGAAAAAGTCATCTTAATAAGAGCACAGAAAATAATTATTCAAGGCGAATGTCTAATGATAAGAAGGGACAGTTAAGAAACAGTCGACAAGACTTGTAAGTATACGTGCATCAGTGAAACATTCGGAGGTATATTGACGGTGTTCCGTTGTAACTTCAAGTAATGTCCGCCAGTCATGAAAAGGGAGATGATGGCAATGTGTACAGTGATTGCATCAGTCGTTTTTTGACGTAAATTTCATAAATTTAATTTACGCCGAAACCTTAAAGTTCAAGATTGCGATTCTAACATCAAAGTTTCCTTTAAAGATTGGCGAGGACAAAATTGAAAAGAATAAAAACAGTGAGATTGAACTGCCTGAGGATTTGATGGTTCGTGCAGATAATATAAACCAATGCATTGAATACATTTATCCTTTGGTCGACATTTTACAAGATATCTTTTCTTAAAATGGCATAGTAATGTTATTTAATAATAAAGTTTGAGTTATAAATCAGCGGCTTCTTCGAACAAATAAAATAATATGTGTCATTAAATTCTGTTCTTTCAGGAACAGATGCTACACACCACACTTATATCATTGAACATAATACACTATTATTTATCAATACGACAAGGTTAACAAGAATACCACACTTTAAACTTCAAAGGACCTATAAGAATTATTGATACTCCAGGCTTATGTTATGCCAACAGATAAATAGAAGATTAGTTTTAAAATAATTGGATTGCTGGTAAAATTATTGCATTGCACAATTTCAATGAAAAATCGATCTAATTCCAAGATTTAAAATTGAATTATCTTCTGGAGACAATATTCCGTTTGGCAGGATTCGGTCTCCATATTGAATAATTATTTACGATGATTAAACATAAATCTGAAGGACAGATTTACAGAATGTTTTATTTTATCTAGCCAAATTTGTCTTTCAGCATAAAAAATATATATCTTGCACTTTATAGTGTAAGGCGAGGTAACATAAAAGTGTGTACAAATAACTCAAATATTACACTATTTTTAAAATAAAGTAATATTTTCTAAATTAATAGATTTATTAGTCTTAGTATTAAATGCTGAATTAAGTATTTATTTAACTGAGCAGAACGTATTTTAGCATTTCTACAAATACATTAATGCACGTGTAAATATACATGAATATATATATATATGTATATATATATATATATATATATATATATATATGCTTGTGCGTGTATCAGAGCGTTTATTTTTATACGATGTATATATGTACGTATATGTATATATATATATACATATATATATATATATATGGGGGGTCGCGCATAGGTTCTGTTATATATATATATATATATATATATATATATATATATATATATGCTTGTGCGTGTATCAGAGCGTTTATTTATATACGATGTATGTATGTACCTATATACATATATATATATATATATATATATATATATATATAAAATAAGTTAAGAAATTCCAACGAAAGAAATATGTATATTTAAATAAGGGAGTAGTCACCAACAATGTGTATTTTTTAACATTATTTTATTATTCCAGAATAACACGGAATAATAAAATAATGTTAAAAAATACACATTGTTGGTGACTACTCCCTTATTTAAATATATATACGTGTGTGGGTGTGTGTGCGTGCATAGGCTCTGTTATATATATATATATATATATATATATATATATATATATATATATATATATATATATATATATATATATTACTAAAAATTGGTGCCCGTAGTTGCACGGGTGATTGGAGGTGTATGCTGAGCAAAGGAAAAAAAAAGCGGTAATTTTTAAAACTTTGACCTCTCTTATGACCACTTAATATTAATCTTTTTGGGTTAAATCGAGATATTAAGTTAGATCACTGTCCAAGGAACCAATATCTAAAATGTCAAGTATTTAGACTCAAAAGTCTCGGGGAAGTCTGGTAGAGTTTTCAAAGGCTAAATCGTTGAACTTTATCCCCTTAACGGCGAAATTTCTGGGCGAAACCCGATCACATAGATTTTCTCAAATCTCAGTACCCTGTATATCAAATTTTGAGTCTGTAGACTATAAATTGACAGAGTTATTGTGTAGGGGTATACACACACACGTACACTGTTATATATATATATATATATATATATATATATATATATATATATATATATATATATATAGGTGTGTTCGTGAGTCTGTGAGTATATATATATATATATATGTGTTTGTGTGTGTCTGTGTCTGTGTTCGTGTGTTTGTGATTATATATATATATGCATATATATATATATATATATATATATATATATATATATATATATATATATATATATATACAAACATTTCAGTCCGGAGCTGCCCGGGTGTTGGAGGTGTATGTTTAGTAAAGAAAAAAGAAAAAAAAAGTCAATTTGTTTAACTTTGACCTCTTAACATTTATTGTTTTGGGCTCAAGTCCAGTTATTAAGTTAGATTCATGTCCACGGAACCTATATCTAAAATTTCAAGTGTTTAGTCCGAAAATTTTCAGAGGAGTTTGGTGGAGTTCTCAAAGGTCAAATCGTTGAACTTTGACCCCTTAACAGCCAAATTTTTGGCCGAAACCGATCACTAATGTTTCTCAAATCTCAGTACCTGTATATCAAATTTTGAGTGTGTAGACTTAAAATTGACAGAAATATTGCGTAGGTAAATGTACTCAGACACACACATAGACACACACACAGAGACATGTTCACTTTTTATGGATATTTTGATAGACAGATAAATTATCTCAAAGTTTTCTAGTGCTTCGTGTTGATTTAAGAATATAATACTTAAATCCAGAGTTGCCCTGAAATAATAAACATAACATCTCTTTAGAGTTTTGCTGTTTATTTTTTGAGTGGTTTGGTTTAGTCAGTTCCGGTTTCCAGCTGAGAGTTAATGAGAAGGATCGATAATATATATATACTAGCATTTCAGCCCGGCATTGCCCGCGTGTTTGGAGGTGTATTTTGAGCAAAAAAAAAAAAAAAAAAATCAAAAGCAGTGAATTTTTTTAAAACTTTGACCCTTTTATGACCCCTTAACATTTATTGTTTTGGGCTCAAATCAAGTTATTAAATTAGATCCCTGTCCAAGGATCCTATATCGAAAATTTCAAGTGATTAGACTCAAAATTGTCGGAGGAGTTTGGTAGAGTCGAATCGTTGAACTTTCACACCTTAACAGTCAAATTTCTGTCCGAAAACGGATTACAAATATTTTCCCAAATCTCAGTACACCGTATATCAAATTTCGAGTCTGTAGAGTAAAAATTGATAGAATTATTGTGTAGGTAAATGTACACGCACACACATACACACAGGCACGTTCATTTTTATAGATATACTAGCATTTCGGCCCGGCGTTGCCCGGGTGTTTGGAGGTGTATGCTGAGCAAAAACAAAAATGGTCAATTTTTTTAAAGTAGACCCCTATTATGACCCCTTAACATTTATCGTTTTGATGTCAAATAAAGTTATTAAGTTAGATCCATGTCCAAGGAACCTATATTTAAAATTTCCAGTGTTTGGACCTTAAATTGTCGGAGGAGTTTGGTAGAGTTCCCAAAGGTCAACTGGTTGAACTTTGACCCCTTAATCGCCAAATTTCTGGCCGAAAACCGATTTTCCCAAATCTCAGTACCTTGTATATCAAATTTGGAGTATGTAGACTGAGAATTAACAGAGTTATTGCGTAGGGAAATGTACACAAATCCACAGATAGAGAGACAGACATTTTCACTTTTATAGATGCAACAAAAATATATACGTATACATAAATATATATGGAAACAATTTTGTGTTTGCTGTAATATTTTTACGGTAATATTATGCAAGTATAAATCATGTATAATATCTGCGTAAATATAATTACACGTATTAGTTAACATAAAATGATTATCCCATGAGAAAACTGAAAAACTTAATAGGGAATTAATTAAAATGAATGTTTAAAAGAATATGCAAATTAGCTAGATCTTTTGCTAGTGACTGCAATTCCACAACCCATATATAAGAAAATTGTATTTTCTTTTTAAATAAATAGAAAAGAGTTTTTTTTTTTAATATTAATATCAATACACACAAAAGAAAAACGAATTTATAGCAGTATAGACAAGCATGAGTGTCCGGGTGTTTGGAGGTGTATGCTGAGCAAAAAAAAGGTCGATTTTTTCTTAAATTTGACCCCTATCATGACCCCTGAACATTTATTGTTGTGGCTCAAGTACAATTATTAAGTTAGATCCATGTCCAAGAAACCTATATCAAAAAGTTCAAGTGTTTAGACTCAAAATTGGCGGAGGAGTTTGGTAGAGTTCTCAAAGGTCAAATCGTTGAATTTTGACCCTTTCACCGCGAAATTTCTTCCACAAAACCGATCACATCGATTTTCCCAAATCCCAGTACCCTGTATATCAAATTTCGAGTCTGTAGACTAATAATTGACAGAGTTATTGCATAGATAAATATACACAGAAAGACACACAGACAGACATACAGACCAACAGACACGTTCACTTTTATAGATATACTAGCATGGGTGCGCTGCGTTGCCCGGGCATTTGCAGATGTACGTTGATAAAAAAAAGTTGTTAATTTGGTTAAATTTGGCAACTATTATAACGCATTAACTTTTATTTTTGGGGCTCAAATTAAGTTATTAAGTTAGATTCATGTCCAATGAACTTATATCTAAAATTTCAAGTGTTTAAACCGAAAATTGTCGGAGGAATTTTGTAGAGTTCTCAAAGGTCAAAATCACATCGATTTTCCGAAATCTCAGTACCCTGTATATCAAATTTAGAGTCTGTAGACTTAAAATTGAGTTATTGCGTAGGGAAATGTACACAAACAGACACACAAATACACAGATACACACTCAGACAGACATACAGACAGACACTTTCACTTTTATAGATATATAGAGAGATGTATATATTAGATAGATATTAAATAAGGAAAATAGATATAAGCACATAACGAACTAAACTTGAAATAATGGCTCTATGTGATTCGTAATTTACTCCGATTGAATAAGCATAGATATACATTATAATAGCTATGTATTGATAAATAAATATAATAGACATATTCGAGATTTCTTATAATTTTAGTCAATAAACAATGTAAATTTCAAGCTACAAATGGCTTTTATAATATTACATAGAGGGGACTCAAACTCAGGCAAGTTTTAGTAAATGTTATAATTTATCGTTCGAAAGAGAAAATATTGTATTTACCAAAAGAATTATAAATTGAATTAATGCATTAATGTACTTTTGCTTGGAATTCTTTTACTGAAAAACTTCTTAATCATATTTGCTGAATAGAATTTAAAATAACTCCTTCGATTAAAAAATGTTATTATTGCGTTTGTTCACGGTTATCTTTGCGAGTTTGATAATCGGATTGCTACGAAATTTTACGAAACCTATAGGAAGCTTAGTTTTTTTTTGTTTTTTTTTACATGGATTTCACCACTTATCAAGGCCCAATGGCCACTCAGGAATAAGGGTTATTGTGTGTACAGTAATCAAAGGGATAGTGTAGCAATAGTATTGGAGAATTGGTAAGGTGTCATTACTTGGGGAGGGCGGTTCATCAGGAATTTGTTTGTGTTGGACTTGAAGACATCCAGGTTGAAGTCGGGAGGGAAACAGGCAAGCGGAACAGAGTTCCACAGGCGTGCAGTTCTAAGAAAGATGCTTTGTTCATGGTATCTACGTTTTGATTTAGGCACAGATAGGGAGTGGGGAAAATTATTGACGGTGGTTTCAGCTAGTCGAGTGTTTTTTTTAGAATGATTGGCGATGGGGGACCAGAGAATACAGCTCAGACGAGCACCTGCCATGGAAATTACGATAGAACAATGACAGGCTCGCTACGTCTCTTCTATGGGAAAGAGGTTGCAGGGTAGAGAAAAGGGAATCCCCCACCAAGCCACAGAGTCTATTTTGTATTCCGTCAAGGCAGGATAGGCTGTTATTTGCAGCCCCCGCCCAGATGTGGCAGCAGTACTCCATCTTTGGACGTACTTTGCTCTTATATAGATAGAGAATTGCATCATTAGTGAGATATATTCTGGAGCGGTAGAAGGATCCCACCATTTTCCCAACGACCTTGGCCAAAAACTTGATGTATGTGTTCCATTTAAGATGAGGTGTGAAGGTCAAACCCAGAAGCTTATCAAATCCTAAGGCCTCCCTTGGACGAGAGCCATCCATTTCAATTGATGTCAGATGGGTATCAGAGCGTTTATGATGTAGAGATAGGAGCTTGGTCTTAGATCCATTAAAGGTAACTAGCCACCTCTTTCCCCACTGTACCACGCGCTCAAGATCAGAGGAGAGAAAATAAAAGAGAACATCATTATTTACAGCCTTTGATGTGTTGCCATAGATGGTCGTTTCATCAGCATATATATCAACAAAAGATTTTAGGATGTGTTTTGGGAGATCATTGATGTAAATCAGGAAGAGAGTTGGGCCCAGTATGGACCCCTGAGGGACTCCAGCATTAATACTGTAGGCCTCTGATTTCTGCCCATCAACCACTATTCTTATGAGCCTATCTGAGAGAAATGACTTAATGATAGAGAAAACATTTCCAGTTATACCGTAGCTGGAAATCTTGTGTAGTAGGCCTTTATGCCAAACCTTATCGAAGGCCTTTGATATGTCGAGAGCAATTTCCCTAGAAATGAAGCCTTTGTCAAGAGATTCGCTAATCGTATGAGATATATCCGTTAGCACATCTGTTGTAGATGTAGCAGAGCGGAAACCATATTGTGTGTCGCTAATAAGGTTATTTCTGCTGAGGTGGTTGACTACTTCTCTATTTATTGTGGATTCCAGCAACTTACTCATGACACACAGGAGACTTATTGGTCTGTACTGAGAGGGGGGTGACTTATCACCTGAATTCTTAACTACAGGACATACTGATGAGGTTTTCCAGGGTGTTGGAAAGCACTTCCCCTTAAGGCAACGCTTAAACAGTTTGGAAAGTATGGGGGCAAGTTCTGGTTGTAATTTTTTAACACTATAATTGGAATACCGTCGGGACCAGTTGCTTTACTGGAGTTAAGCTTCTTGATTAGCTTAGCGACCTCACGCACAGATATTTGTATGTTGCATAGCGTGTTGTCTGTTATAGGAGGGAATATGGGGAGTTGATGGCCTTCGTCACACAGGGTAGAATTTACCGCAAAGTTTTTGGCAAATAGTTTGGCCTTGTCGGATGCTGTCGAGTTGACCTCTGGTCCATTGATAATGGTTGGGATAGAGCGCAGGTTTCTGTTCAAGATTCTATTTGCTATTTGCCAGAACTGGTGGGAACCAAGCCGCTGCTCAGCTACTTTGGACAGATTGCGCATATAGTTCTCTTGCATTTTTTATTACTCTTTTATAGAGGTTGCTGGCGGTTCTGAAAGCAGCTTTAGTTTCAGTGCATCTATTACGTTGGTAGCTATGGAAAAAGTGATTTCGTATTTGTTCAATGAAGAAACGTTTTGATGGGCAAATTTAATCTGATTAAATATGTACCTTCATTAATAAGATTTTTTGAATAATGCCATGTATATTTTTGTTCAGAATTTGTATGCCTTTAAATTATAAACCTAAAATTCTAATGCCGGCTATAATTAAAAGAAATGAAATATGGCGCTTTATAAGATTTAACTAATTGTGATCTTAGAAGTATTACATTTTTTCAAAATGTTTCTAATATATATTTAATAAGTAAGTTATTCCGAATAATATGATTTTTAAGATAGTTTATTAAACTTTATAAACTTTTATCCTGTTAAATCTCAGTAAAAAAATCTTCTAGCGTTTTTTTCCCCCCGAGGACCATATAAACTGTCTCTGACTGTGTGTTGCTATTTTCCTCCATTAAACAAGAATGAAATATTATGAATAAAAAGTTAATATGTATTTGAAATTGAATGCTCACTCCCAATATATATATATATATATATATATATATATATATATATAATGTATATATATATATATATATGCACACATACATCCTAAATTTGCTGATGAGGAGACCTTGCTTACCAAAAAACTATATATAATTATTCTACATAACTTGATGTATACCACAATCAAAAGCATTGTTTTCCGAAACGATCGTACAGATAATTGATTTTGTCGTTGTTCCTTCTTATGAAACTGATTTTTAATTTAATTAAAATTTGATTTTTAAATTTTAAATTATAAATCACTTTACTTAATATATATATATATATATATATATATACATATATATATATATATATATATATATATATATATACATATATACAGGCTCTTTCAGTCTTTGATAGACTATGAATACTCACGTAGAGCTGCCTGTGCGGGAATTTTTTGTGGCAGGAGGTACGCAATATCCGACCACAACTCTTCAGAGTGGATATTGTTAAATAGAAGTGGCAATGAAATGTATGTACTAGACAACTAGAAACAAAAGCGGAGATATGCAGAGAGAACATACAACGCCAAGAACTCTCAAACGGTCAGCCACCTGATACTAACTAGGCTCAACACACACACACACACACACACACATACACGCATATATATATATATATATATATATAAATTATATATACATATAAATTATATATATAATATATATATATACATATATATATAATGTATAAAAATCAAAAATAATTATTGTAATAATTACGTCTGCACATTTATGATCTCAATTCTTATTGTTGAAGACTCTAAGTTGAAATTAAAGTCGGTTACTTTAAGCTGACATGCGCAGATCATGATGTTATAATCATAAGATCAGCTTTGTCGTCTAGACATTTATATAAATGTTAATTCCAAGTGTATTTCTTACAGTTAACGTAGTCTGTGTGGTTTATTTCTTGCAAATTGGGTCAGAGATGGATTCGTGGACAGGCTCGAATTTTCTGACCTGCTGTACTTGTTACTTCCTGCACTGATTATTCCCGAAAGTTTGAAACACTTGTGTCTGGAGTTATTAGCCGGACGCTCCATATGGCCGGTGGTAACGGACGCGTATATATTATATTTTGATTAATGCAGATTTCTTTTGTTATTATAAACAGAAATAACGTAGGTATCAAACGTGAAGTAAAATTCCTTAACAAATTTAGTGAAGTAGTAGGGTGTTTTTTTTGCTGTTGTTTTTGTAACCTGTTCACTTTTTTGTAAGAAAGAATACTCGAGTTAAATCAAAACCAAAACCTAAAGACAATAGGTCAAGTACGACAATCATTGCACCAACTTGACACGATCTATAAAAAGATAAGTAAGCTTGCAACGCATGTGCCAACTTAAAACAGTTAACAAACATCAAAATGAGAACATGACCAAGTACAAAATTTCACGCCTTATTTTTCGGATGAGAACAGTAAAAATTTTCCACATATCTGCATACCTTATACACCGAATTTCAAGGCGTTAGATCAATAAGTCATTCAGCATATGCGTTTAGAAGTTTTCTTACACTCACATTTTCATTTGTACCACCTAAATTTGTATATACACACACACACACATATATATATATATATATATATATATATATATATTTATTTATATTATATTTATTTATTTATTATTATAAATAAATAAATAAACATATATATATATATTTATTTATTTATATATATATATATATATATTGACTCCTAAACAACTGGTCCGATATGTTAAAAAACTCGCACAGACGTACTTTATGTGGTTGGCAGACGCCTCAGATAGTTTATGAACCGGAATATCTCCGATAATTATCGATTATCGATAAAATCAGATTGAACATGAAACAAGTGATTTGACTAAAATTGACGCATTATACATCCTAACATTAACAGTGTATTTAAGACACAAGCAGAAAAGCGTGGCATAAAAAAATATCAAAAGATGATTTGATATAACAGGGGTCCGTTCAAAATGAACTTTTCTTTTTAGAGTATAATTAAAATATACTTGACTTTTACATTTTATGCTTTAATATAACATTAAATAAAAATAAAATTTGCGGTGTTTTCACTACTGTACAATGAAAACTACAATCTATTGTCATCTAACGCATTGAGGGTGGGGGCATATTAAGCTTCTTCCGTGTACACCGCGACGGCTCTACAACTAAAGTAGGTAATTGATCGATGTAATTGAAATCTGGGAGATTTAACTAATTTTGATGGCAATAAAATGTACGAGTGTGAAACTTTAGGCGATTCTAATACAATCTCGGGACACGTCTTTCTGATTGTAGGTATTTATTTGCTTCCCCATGAGAGCAAATTAGGCGTGAGGCCGTTTTTTAATGTGGAAAGGTGGAGGGGAAAGGGGACCAGCTCCCGAGGTGTGAAATTGGAGCTGGTAGTGAGATCCTCTCTCGGCATATAGGGTTACCCCTACATGGACCAGGAGCTCATTGCCACAAGGACAGTGGTCTTTGATTGTGGCATCTGCCGGTACAGATACTACACAAAAGTGATTTGGTCCCGGTCAAAAGGCCGGTGTATTACCTTCCAAGGATAATTTTCCAATGAGCACTACTTTCAAGAATATGTATTTCGTAAAACATTTAATAAAAAAATCTACGTAAATTAACTTTTCGTCACAATGTAATTATACTCCGATGGATAATAGTCAAATAAATGCCCTTAAGATAAAATACATGTGAGAGAATCTGCTGTTATTAGCATTTATTTCAAATAAGTTTACCTTATTATGCTGCCTCTGACATGGGAGCCTTCCATTCGTATTATCTTGAGTCACCATAATTTGTAAAACTTTATTTGTGTCAATCAGTTCATTGTATTTAATAAACCTGCAATGTTTTTAATATTCTTTTTATATTTGTATAATTTGCTCATTAATTATCGCAACCGTTTTAGTTTTATAGAATTTGAATAAAATTTTTATCACTTAATATGAGCAATTATATTTTCATAAAAAAAAAGAGCGTAATAGTTGACAGTGATAATGACTGAGATCTACTGCGAACTCATTTCGCCGTTTGCTCTGCACAAGCTGAGGTCCAGAGATTTGAAAAGTATAAAAAGTCGGTAGAGTTAATATCTATGTTTGGGAGTTTTATACATTGCGCAACGTACCGGCTGATTGATATATTAAGTAATTTGCAACACACTCTTTTTTTTTCAACACATACCAGTTTCTTGTGTTCTTTCAATTTTCTCCCCTTCTTTATTTACCGCTTTCTCTCTCTAATGCACACATATTTATGCATACACACGCACACACAAGGGAGAACGGCATGCCCGCTCGCGCACCGCCCGTTTGCGCTCAAAATCGTAGCGATTGCTCGCCGAGCCGCTGCTAAACACGACAAGAAGCAGAGGCGAGGAAAACACAAACAAACGCATTCAGTTTTCGGGGATTTCGTTTGCACACCTTGTGCTCTTCAGTGTGTTTCGCGTTTTCTATGAGGCAGTTCATCAAATGAACGGAGGGGAAAATTAAGAAAACAGGACTAAGAAAACGAAAACAAAGTATATATTTATATATATATATATATAGATATATCTACACACACATATTTATATATCGAATATATATATCTGCAGTTTCACAATGGATTTATTTCTCTGCTATACGGCAATTCTTCTCACTGTTTCTTCTGCCCTCGGTAAGTGAAACAAAAAGAAAGAAAGAAGAAAAATATAATGTAGATAGGAAAAAAATACTTAAACTATGAAACGAACAATGTAGAATATTAAAATACGTCCATTCAATATACGCGTTTTAACATCAAACGTGACACACCGACATCAGGACCAAGAAACAAAACACCCGAACTACAAACTATAACAGAAATGGTTTGGATGTATATAATTTGTTAATTGATTAATCATATTTAGCCCTATAGATGCTTCATAAACTTAAACGTGACATAGCGCCCGACCGACTAACGTTGAACCCATCTATAAACAAAGAAGCATATTCTTAAAATTAACCAGTTCTCACGCCGCGTTTAGCGATGAACGCTAGACCGATTCGCGGAATTACATAAACGCTTATTTCAAAATTAAGCGTGACAGACGGGCAGAAGAAAATGCTATTTAAAAGTTCAGCGGTACAGACGGACGGAAATCGTATTTAAAACTTAAGCGTGATTGACAGTCTTGCGAAAATTCTATTTAACATTTGAGCATTACCGTCCGAAGAAAATAGTTTCTTGATATAAACGGTGCGGAAAATGCAATTTCAAATTTCGGCGTTACAGACTGACTGAAGAAAATGTTATTATAAATATATACGTGACAGAAAAACAGACATTAATGCAATTCCGCTTGTGAGCCCTACAGACAGATTGAAGAGCATACTATTTTGCGTGTAACAGACAAAATGACACAAACGCAAGTGCAATAGGATCATCCAAGGACAGATGACTTGGAGGGATGATTGGACGTATCTAGGAATATTTAGATTTTTCTAATACAATGAAACCGGCTTTGTTCCTTTTCTTCTTTCGACTTGCCATCCTATTCCCAGGCACACACGCACACATGCACACACACACACACACACACACACACACACACATATGTATATATATATATATATATATATATATATATGTGGGGGGTGATTTTGTGGGTCAACATACACACTCACAACTATATATATATATATATATATGTGTGTGCGTGTGTGTGTTTCTTTGTTCTTTTTTTACAGTAACTTTTTATTAGTTGTTTTGAAGTCGTGGGATTAATACCGTTCCTTCCAATAGAATCGTATGAAACCAAGCCAGTAGAGTAAGGATGGCAGAATCCTGTCAACGTTCAGCAACCCAGAGAACATGCCAAAATCTATTGCCATGCCGTTAAAAAAGACGAAACAAATATTTAAATATTGTTGGTACAAATAAAGATTTTTCTTTTTGCAATAGAAAGTAAAGTGAATAGATACTTTTTAACAGGAATGAAGCTCGTGAATATGTAAACAGACGGAACAATAAAGTAAAATAAACTTGAATATCCTTACCTATCAAAAATATCGATAAGTCTTAGTATATATTTGAGGATAACCATATATGCACGCATGATATATATGTATATATACGTATATATAAATATATATATATATATATATATATATCTTATGTACCAACAAAACTTATATAATATATATATTGTATATCAATGTTCAGAATTACAGCAACAGTGCTAAATTTAAATAAATTGAAATATATGTAAATACATATATATATATACGAGTATATATATATATATATATATATATGTATGTATATCTATATACATATATATATATATACTTTTAAATATTGTGGTATGTTTAACTATTCATATTTTAATATAAACTCAAAAACGGTTAAATATGGTTCAATGTCGTGCTTGTTGCATGTATAATTGTGAGGTGGTTATGTGAGTTCTTGCGTGTGTACATATAATGTGACATATAATGCGCCACACACACACCCACACACACACACACACACACACATATACATATATATATATGTATATATATATATATCGATCGCCTTCTATACATTTCTATGTATATATATGTATATATATATATGTATGTATATATTATGAGGATTAGAACAACAGTCTAAAAAACAGAGTATATTTTAATGTATTAGTAAATTCATTAATAAAATTA
>NC_136518.1:41239964-41264964 GCF_053919585.1 Euprymna scolopes
ACACACACACACACACACATATATATATATATATATATATATATATATATACATGTATACTTATATCAGCAAATCTCTGATTTCAAAAACCATAAAGCGGGAGACCAGTACCCGCATAAAGCTGGTCTGCAGTTTTACTTGTTTCTTGCTACTTTGCTCTTGCTTGTTTCTAGTTCTCAACATTTTAAACCGAGAGAGAGAGACTTAGCTGTCGTACAAAGCTAAGACTCTGTAACATCATCTGTGTATAGATACTCCCTTAGGCATTTTGTACTGTGGCGATGGAAATCACTTTGGGACTCATGGGTCTAAGTGTCTGAGGGAGTGGCATTCGCCTGACAAGAGGTTGCAATCATATATATATATATATATATATATATATATATATATATTTCTGTAGAAATATATTTTCTTACAATATGTACCAATCCGTATTAAAGAAGTTCAATGTAATTACAGAGCAACATATAGAATAAATGACAAAAGACTATATTCCAAATTCAAAATGGCGTAATGATAACATATGTAAGGTATATGCAGCTTATCTTCCAATTTTCGGATTTTAATCATATAAAATTACACTTCATTTCCTTATGACGGATTGATTGCTGCTATTTCTTCTGGTGAATTAAAGGCATAATAGATTCACTGATTGATATAATTAAGTGATTGATTTTTCGCTACGAAACAGATACTGTCAAGAATTGTGAAAGTCAACTGAATTAAAGGAATACATTCTAATATGGTCAACAATAATTTTGGAATATATTTTTTTTGTTATTTATTTTCTCTTTCTCTGTTTATATATATACATATATATATGTATATGTATGTATATATATATATATATACATACTATTTATTTGTTTTACAACAGAACCAGGTCTCGTTACACAGTCATGAGTATGTTTCAATCAACTAGTTATGTATAACTAAAGAGATCATCGGGCGATGTTACTTTTTCGAATGTTCAATCGTACAAAAGTACTGAATGTTTGAAAAAGCAATATCGCTTTATAATATATCTAGTTATTTAAAACTAGTTGAGTGAAACATAAATATGACTTTGAAATTTTTATGTATAAACACATTTAATATATACCGTGCTTTCTGTTTGTATTGAGTACTCTTGTATACACCTCGTTGAATGCATTGGGTGTTTTACCTCTGAATAATACTAACCTGGAAAACATTAAATTAATGAAAAATAACATTGGAAAATTTATTAAATTTGTTACATCATCGAATGTTTTAACATGAGTCAATGTTTTACCTCACGGACGCTGTAACATCGCCTCTCTGTATCTCTCACTCTTTTTCAGTCTATTTTTCTCTGCCTCCTCTCGTGCTGTGCCGTACGTTGTGTTTTTTTTAACGCACGCCCATTAGGATTGTGTCTTCCCCCATCCCCTTTCCCGCAATCTCTATCTTTCTCTTTCTATGTATGTGTGTATGTATGTATGTATGTATGTATGTATGTGTGTATGTATCTGGTGAAGGTCTGGTGTGGACGTGTGTTAAAAGCACACAGACGTATTAGCGTCATACTGTGCTTCCCTCAGACAAATCAACCCCACATGCACGTCGTGACCACTGCCCCGTAGACGGGGCTCTGGTGAACAGCGAGTGTCCTGCGCCGTATAACTGGACCTCCTCTGCCTTGTGGGGCTAAGTTTTTTAACCAAACGCTACGGGTGAGGTAACCCTGACAGAAACCTCCAGAGGAGCTTAGGTCCTGTCAGCTGCGGCATACATGCCACACCGGCGTGTGGAGTATGCTCTGGTGCCTAGCAACCTAAGTCCCAGTCATGAATCAAATGGCATAGTGGGCGGAGAGGGCTCCCGTAAACCGTGGTGAAGGCAACCTCTCTAGGAGACGTAAATCAGATATAAAAGCTGCGGTGACTGCTGCTTCCAATGCTGTTGACTTACTCTTCTTTTTGGTTTAATGTGCCAATTGTTTAGACAGTGGGATTGTCTCAGTTCAAAGTCTTTCCTCACTATAAAATGCTACAAGGAGAGGCAATACTTGATATGCAATGGGATACATACTTTGCAATCAGTGTGTACCTCGATAACAAAAAAAGGCTGACAAACGGACATTCAATAAGGACTGATGCAGATATGGATGTGATTGGTAATAAAGGCTCTGGAACTTCCAGGATCTGGCCTGATAGGTGTTCAGGACACCACCGCTTGGACCCGATCATCAGTGGATGTGCTGGACTCTAGAAAGTTCATAGAGGTGACCGTCTGCCAGGTGCTGCTAGTTGCGCTCATGTTTGCGTTATTTGAGCCAGAGATATATTAAGTAATGGCAATACTCGGGAACGAATTGCTGCCATCATATATGTATGCATTTATCAACCTACCTACCTACCTATATATATATATATATATATATATATATATATATGTATATATATATATATGGTGGGGGCGCTGGGGCGTATAGTACTAGGAAGCCCGTCTAAAATCTACTGATAGAGAATTTCCTCGCCCCAGCCTTCCTTTAGACATGCATCTAGGGGAAGACAAACACTAATCTCTATTGTGTTTCGTATTGGACGACATATTGCACCGACTGCGTGTAGCAGTAGTTTTATAAAAAATGTGGATTGTTTTACACAAATCATTTACCGCTATAAAAATCATTTATGTGGGTTTCGGAAATAAAAAGGTTGTTTTGAAAAACCTTATACGGCGACATCGTTGTCCTAGTCTCTCTCTCTCAGTCTCTCTCTCTATCTCTCTCTCTCTCTCTCTATATATATATATATATATATATATATATGTATGTATATATATACACGTATGTATGTAGATGTATATATATATATATATATATATATATATATATATATATATAAAGAGAGAGAGAGAGACTGAAAAAGAGTGGGATATATATATATATATATATGTATGTAGATGCAGATGTATATATATATATATATATATATATATATATATATATAGATATATATATATATATATAGAGAGAGAGAGACTGAAAAAGAGTGGGATATATATATATATATATATGTGTGTGTGTGTGTATGTTGATGTATATATATACATACATACATATATATATATATATATATATATATATATATATATATATATATATATATAAGTAGCTAAAAATGTTCGGTTATGTTTATGTTAATAAAATATATTTATTTTTTTCATATTTTATGAGTTGTTATTTAGTTTAAATATCGAACATTTCACGTTATTTTATGCTTTACTTGATTTTTTTTAAATATACAAAAACAGTAAGATAAATTAAAAGATATCAAAATAGAGATTAAATAAGTATGCCCCTAGTTTATTTATAACTATACGTATAGATGCATATCTTTCTATAAATCTACCATATATACTATATATTTCAGCATGTCTTTACAGGTGTTCGTGCGTGCGTTTATATCTATGTCATACGCGTGCAAATGCGCTCGTATTCGGGTCATATATAGACAACTATTTATGTTTCCTTAGCCTCTTTCGTGCTTTTGAATTCAAATTGAGTTTAAATTTTGCGGAAAATGTATGCAGAATAACACTAAATAATAATAATTTTAGTTTTACAGTTTTAGTTAACATATATTTATTTATATATACGTGAGTTTGGTATAATTGTTTTGGAACACTACATTATATGCATCGTTATTGTACAATATTCAAATCTCTAAAGAAAAACCATTAAAATAATAATATATACATATATATGTATAATTTATTATTTAAATATGTATGTACATACTTTCTACGTGCATAAAATTAAGTTATCTATAGACATGGCATGTTTCGAAGTTTCACTTCTCGTAGTGTATAGCTAAATATATTGAGACTCGAACTCACCACCGCTCGATACGTAGCCTGATGTTTATCAACCGACTACGAGACCGCAACAATTCCATGCACGATTTGTATCGTTTTTCCAATGCAAGATTGCTGAGATCTCGTGGTCCGGCGGTAAAACGTCAGGCTACGTATCGAGTGGTGGTGAGTTCGAGTTACAGTAAGTTTAGCTATACTGCTGAAAAGTGAAACTTGGAAACAGGTCATATCTATAGATAACTTAATTTTATGCTCGTAGAAAAGAAATTATTTAAATAAATATTTAAATAATGAATTAATTAAAAATAATACCACCCAAAAATTTGGGTGCGACTAGAGTATAAACAAAGTGCAGATAACCTCTCCCTTTAAAGCACTAAGAGAATGAAAAAAAAAACATCACAGTATCGCTTATAAAAAGTGAATAAATAAACAATCATATATATATATATATATATATATATATATACATATATATATATATATATATATGCATTTCAGCCCGGCGTTGCCCGGGTGTCTTGAGGTGTATATTGAGCAAAAAATAAAAAGCGGTCAGTTTTTTAAACTTTGACCCCTTAACATTTATTGTTTTGGGCTCAAATTGAGTTACTAAGTTAGATACAAGTCCAAGGAACTTTTATCTAAAATTTCAAGTGGGGATACCCAGAATTGGCGGAGGAGTTTGGTAGAGTTCTCAAAAGTAAACTCGTTGGACGTTGACCCCTTAACAGCCAAATTTCTGGCTGAAAACGGATTACAATGATTTTCCCAAATCTCATTATCCTGTATATCAAATTGCGAGTTTGTATACTGAAAATTGACAGAGCTATTGCGTAGGAAATGCACACAGACACAGAGACAGAAACAGACACGTTCACTTTTATTTATATATATAATACACACACATATATGTATATGCATATACACACACGCCCACACGCACATACACACACACATACACACACACACACACATATATATATATATATATATATATATATATATATATTCGTTTTTGCCAATGCTTATAATTTTTCATACCAGAAGATTTTTACTTTATATATGTACGAGAAGTGAAACACGACGTTTCATAGGATTACATCATGATTAAAAATTGAGTGTCTGCTCTATTCAGGGACCTAATACGATGCACTGGAGAAAAGAAACTTGTCATATGTCCCAGTAGTGACTTAGTTCACAATATGTTTTTGTCTACATTACTGTTTAGAGAACCACAGTAGATTTTCGTATTTTGGTTTGAATAAAAGTTTAAATGCAAAAGTCAATTGACATGGTTGAGCTGTCTTTTAAACAAATATTTATTTCGAATATACTTTTTTTTATAATCTATTGTTTCCTGTGCCATGTTAACCATTTTAAAATGCATTTGCGATGTTAGGCTGTATTAGAGGATTAACTTTAGTCTAAGTCGATCTGTTCCTTGTTTGGTATGCTTTTTTTTGATTATCGATTAGGTTCTTTCGTGTGAACTTAATAAAAATCGCTTCAACCGTTCCAAGTCAATAGGGAAGGATCTCACACACACGAACACACAAGCAGACACACGCAGTGCGTTTTACATAGATATACCCGGGTGTGTATACGCAATATACATGCATATATATATATATATATATTAAATTGTAGGTTTTTCAGGCTATTATCATTTTTTAATCATTTAAAATATTTTCATAACACGTTTCAAGCCTTGTTAAGCTCTCTTCAGATATATTTATATGAAGGTTCTTTTTTAAAGTAATGTCGTTTTGGAAAACATTTTTCTCTGGCAACATTGACTGTGTTTTTCAGAAAAATTGTTAATCTCAGACTTTTTGTCACCAATAGTCGGTGCAACTCATAAATATCTGATTAGAGCTGAACAAGGCTTGAAACGCGTTATAAAAATATTTTAAAATATTAAAAAAAATGATAAAAGTGTGAAAAGCCTTCAATTGTTAATGGCTACACTCTTTTAAATGCACATTTCTTTCTGTCGTTGGAACCACACAATCATCACTTCATAAATATATATATATATATATATATATATATATATATATATATATAAATATATATATATATACCTATCTATCTACACAGACACACATACACACACATACACATACACACACACACACACACACATATATATATATATATATATATATATATGAAATAAAATGGAGGTGGAAGGACCTGAATACTGAACGTTTCGCCTGATTTATGCGGGCTTCTCCAAGAGGGATAGTCATTGATGAGAGGGTCGGAGTATTGGGGCTATATATAATGATGGGGGAGAGCAGCGGGTTTACCTTATGTAAATTAGATGTCACATATACATGTATATACATTTTATGAGAGAAAATAAATTATAGTAAACTAGTGTGGTGGATTACGTCTAAAAGTTAAAATATCGTAGAGATTTTTTTAAAAAAAATTGCGTCTGGGAATATAGCGGTGATAGATTAAGTAAATAAAATGGCACCAGATTACGAAGGAAGTTTTATATATATATATATATATATATATATATATATATATATATATATATATATATATATATATATATGTGCATGGAGGGAGGTGTTTTTGGTTTCTCTGCAAACTTAGATAAATTAACCGGTACGAATTCTCTTAGTAGTGCTTTAAGTTAGTTTTCATTATTGTTCTTGAGAATATACTCCAGAATATAATATACGTTCATATTCTCTTGTTAACATCTTTATTTCTTTTTTTCTGACGACGATTCTGTGCAAATCAATTGTAAAGCGTTATATTGTATCGTTCCTGCAATACACACAGATGTTTTCATATCCCTCTCTCTCTCTCTCTCTCACACACACACACACACCACACTAACACACACACATACATATATGTGTGTGTATTTGTGTTGTGTGTGTGGGTGTGTGAATTTGTGTGTATATGTATGTGTGTGCGAATGCATGTGCATTGGATTGAGGCGTGGGTTTATATTGCTTCTATATCAAGTGATCTTTTAGAAAATATTTTATTACCAAAAAAATCAACTTCTTTCGGTTCAGATCATAATAAAATTAGTAGCAAAATTAATTAATCATGTAGACACGCAATTTGAATACATATCCGTAAAAATAAAGTTTCTATAATGGGTCTATTACTACAGAAAATTAGCTTTTGCTTTGGCTTATATATTCAGTCATGTGAGTTTCCTTTTCAGCAGACAAAACGTTACATTGAAACTCATTACCATAACATAAAAAACATATGACATTAATGAGTCAATAACACAGGCTTGGTCATACGTTCGCTATAACGTTAATATGTTCCTTATGATATCTAACTCAGTTCTATAATTACTATTCATTATTAAGCAATATAACCAAGAGAAAATCTAAAATCTACAAAAAAAAAAAACAAATTGCAAAATTAGTTCTTGTTCTGTTTATTGTTCTCTTTAAGGATGTTTCATATCTATCAATACACATCTATTTTTTTTACTAAGCTCTCACATACACATGTATATACCTACATTAGCATATACACACAACACATAAAGACAGAAAAATAAATCGCTCAGAACAGGAAATTTGTGCATTTCAATAATATATAAATACATACATTATGTAGGAATATGATGCATATATAGAAAATTTATTTTACAGATTAGTTATATATATATATATATATATATATATATATATATACATATATATACATATATATATGTATATATATAT
Source organism: Euprymna scolopes (assembly GCF_053919585.1). Taxonomy (NCBI): domain Eukaryota; kingdom Metazoa; phylum Mollusca; class Cephalopoda; order Sepiida; family Sepiolidae; genus Euprymna; species Euprymna scolopes. The sequence continues at coordinate 41,247,530 of NC_136518.1, forward strand.
ATATCGATCGTACAATTTATTAACTTTGTTGTGTTCATTCTCATGAAACCGATTTTTAATTTTTCATTTTAAGTATAAATTATCGATCATCTTAATATATATATATATATATATATATATATATATATATATATATATATATAAGTGAATTAGAGTTATGTATAAATGCATCATACTTCTTTCACGCGTCCCAAAATATTGAGGTGTTCTGCTGATTTTGGTTTCGTATGGTGTCGCAAAAGACGACAGAAGTTTTATGAAACTTCAGTCTCTTAAAGGAAAAATATATTTATAATATGGGACACTGAATTTACATTATGGCACATATATGTGTGTATGCACATATATCTTTACAAATATATATATATATATATATATATATATATATATATGTGTGTGTGTGCGTGGGTGTGTGTTTATACACACACATATATATATATACATAAATATATATATATATATACGTACATACATATGTATGACTACTTCATTTAATCACATAAATTAATATACGAGGTATAAATGTATGCGTAAACTTTAAGAATTTACTTCAACAGTGTTCAATACGTAGGTAGAGCTAGGTAGTAAGTTCTAAAATATGTATGGCAATTAAGCTACACAGAATATTCCGCATTTCACCAACACTAGGATTCATCAGGAAATCTAAAAAGATATCTATACCTATGCTTAAACATCAGGTATTTTTTGTTTCAGTTATAAATACATATTGCATATAGCTAATAATGCTATAGATAGATGGATAGATAGATAGGTAGATAGATTGATAGAAAGATAGATATAAATGTAATAGAAAATTCTTAGAAAGATAGAAATACCGATTCACTTAAGTATTGTTCGATATCGTAAACGTTACTTTGTATAATAATATATGTGTTTGTTGCACCGGTAAGTATGCCTGCAATGTACTACATATGTTCAAGCAATATTCCACTTTTTCTCACTTTTTTTCGTCTATGGCAGATGCGATGCCGTCAACACAGGCTGAACACATCTAATGCATGGGGACACTGGCGTCATTCGACTTCAATATACATCGATACAAGAGAACGCGTGCGTTTTGCGAAACAATTATTAACTGCCTGCATCTATTTTCATAATACACTGTTTGTGCCTTTGCCTTAATCATTTAAAGACAGGAGTAATTGTGAACAATTATACTGACCAATAGAAGTGAGTATTATTTTTAGTGCAAGGAGTTTAAATAGTAGTAGCAGTAAATTTTTTACCACTGTCGGACGTATACGTCAGATCAAAGGTGTTTATATTAAATTTAGTGTGTCTTTATTTAATTGATCTTTAGATTATTTTAAGTTTACTATTTGTAAATGACTGTAGTAATAATATTTCAGTTAACCAGATAACCACTCTAAACGTCTATTATGAGCTTAATATCTTAGTACTCCATAAGCTATTATTCACTCACGTGTATCTGCTATATATATATATATATAAAAAAATGAAATTCTGTAAATCAAGATTAAAAAATATGTATTATTCAACAAGAAGCATTTTTTTTATCCTTTATGCAAATATGATTCACTGTATATGCTGCAGTTTCATCCATGTGCTTTACAGCAAAATCACAGTTTGTTTATTATAAATAATATTTTGCTTACATCTTTCACACTGAAGAAAGACATTCTTTCGAACTCTGTGAAATAAGGAATTTTATAAACGTGCATCATATGCTCCTTATCGAATAATACATTCTTTAAGTCTTAATTTACGAAATTTCAATATATATATATATATATTCCCCATAACAGCTGGACTCTGGAATTCCATTCCAGGATCATGCTTCCCTAACTGTACTGACATGCAGAAGTTCAAGTGCAACGTGAAACGACATCTTGCTGCCCAGATCCCTACATAGTGGCCCCGTAGTTGCTGACCCTGATAGTAGCCCCCTACACCTGAGTGGCAATGTGCCTTGTTTGGGGTGAAAATGTAAATATATATATATATATATATATATATATATATATATATATATATATATATATATGTGTGTGTGTGTATATAAAATTATATACACGCATATGTATATATGTGTGCATATATGATAGTATGTATATATATATATATATATATATATATATATATATATATATATATATATATATATATATATATATATATATATATATTCCAAAAACTCCTGGCTTTGATAGAGGGGAAACTAAAATTTGCTGCTATTGTTTCAGATGATCTGAAATCTGAAATGACAGTAAGTGGAGGCTATATTCAAAATCTTTCTAATACATTATATTTCCCGCTCTTTTAAAATAGAAACGATTATGAATATCTCTAGTATCAAATAAACTTTATATACTGTGAAATTGTTTTCAAGTATGATAACCAAAATAGGGAACTATAACATTTAATAATTATTTGGAATATGTATCTCGTATTCTGTTATGTTAGATCATTTGAAACCATAGGAGCAAGTTTTAGTACCCCCCATCAATGCTTAAAATATGAATGAATTATAATTTTAAATGTGGGGAATAACATTTCTATATTAAGTTTTCGTCAAATAAACACCCACTTTATAGATAAGGTGGCGATAAAGTGGGTGCTCATTGTACGAAAAATCAATATAGAAAAGTGTGCGACGTTAAGGGCAAATATCATATAGGGCACAACACAATTCAAGTCATTATCTTTCCAAACTACATTTATTTTTTTAAATTCTGACCAATACTCGCCGAGATTTTGGACATAAAATGTCCAAATATGTGGTATATCGTTATATCTATTCACCTATATATCTATCTATCTATCTAGCTATCTTTCTTTCCATATATATATATATATATATACATATATAAATATATATACATATATAAATATATATATACATATATATATATATATATATACATATATATATATATATATATATATATATATATATAATCGTGGCCATATTGAATACTGAAATGTTTTTATCTTTGGTTCTATGGGACGAAACTATTTGAAATTTGCAGGCTTTTTGAAGATAATCATATAGTTCTATGGTTATAATTTTATTTCAATGTGTAAAACAAATCTATATTTTTAAATCAATAAAATGCGCCCAAATCTGACACAGACACAATAAAAATGTGCTGGCCTCTTCCGATGGAATCACTTCCTAAACTATTCTTAAACGTCAACGTAATATTGCTTTTTTACTTTCTGTCAAGTAGAAACCAGGTTAATGTAGATCTTGCCCGACTTTCACAGAAGATGGATCATAATAGTTTCAGGTGGATCTATCTGACCTTCTTGCAGTTTGGAGAGCCAGCGTGCTTACGCTAGGAACTTTGTACCTTGGTCTTCGGGGCATAACTGTAGATCCAGCTTCCATCGCTTGTCACCCGTGCATCAAGAACTGCGGCATCAGAATTGATCAGCTTAGCCATTTTTCAAGTTGTCATGAAAATGTCTTTCTTTCCGATCTTCTCTGAACACCCTTGGCTTAAGATCCCCCAAATCCTCTACATCTGCAGAGCTTAACGAATAATCGTTTGTACAGTTACCACTAGGGCTATTTCATTGTTTTGACTCTCGAGTAAATATCCAGCATAGTTAGATAAAGTTAATCAACCGAGAACAACATCACTCTATACTTATAAGATATCAACGGGTACACACTCGAGAGATAAAACAATGAAAAGAATGTTGTTATAGCCCTAGTTATCACACTGACATCAAAATGTGCACTTATTCTCTCTATAGATACACGAAATTAAATGAAATTAAATAATTCATTTGGTCAATAAACTCTGGTGTTCTGACTTCCTTACTCCTGCTACAAATCATATTATCCCTCGCAGACTACGTGCCTTCTTTGAATGTCAATCACAAACAGATGTTCATGTCATGCAAGATTGTCCTAAATCAGTCTGAAGCATTCTATACGTTTCTGTTGAATTTTTCCCAAGTTTAAAACAGAATTTTATTGCATATCATTTCTATAAAATGTCGTTACATTCAGATAGCATTTTTTTAAAATTCACCAGCTGTGACAATCAGGCTTTAGCAGGGTGTATAATAATGCCTCTCCTAGCTTTTCATGTGAACCTGAAATTTGTAAAATTGGTCAGTCATATCATAAGATGTATAACAATAACATATTAAATTTTAAATGTCTGTATAACAAAAGTTTTGAAAACATTTTTGAAGGACCTCGTATCTTTTATAGGAATATAGTATGGTTGACTGATATATATTTAAATGTCTCTCGAAGTTGCTTAATTTTTTAAAAAATATCCTGTAATTCATTAAATATTGCTGTTCTTTATTTGGAATTTTACTGTTAATTTCTATTCATACATGCAATAGTTTTGTCGATATAATTTGCATTAATTGATGTATTAATAATATAACATGCAATAATAAATTATCAAATTTATACTAAAACGCTTAATAAAATACATTCATTATTAATAGATAAAAAAAAATGTTTAGTAAACTGGAACCAGTCATAATAGTTGGCAGTGCAAGAGATATCACCTCTCTCTCTCCCTCTCTATCTCTCTCTTTCTCTCTCTCTCTCTTCTCTGTTTGTCTTTCTATCTGTCTGTGCCTCTATTTGTCTGTCCGTCTGTCTGTCCGTCTGTCTGTCTGTCTGTCTGTCTGTCTGTCTCTCTCTCTCTCTCTCTCTCTCTCTCTCTCTCTCTCTATTCCTCTCCGTATGTGTTCGTCTTCTCTCCGTTTCTTTGTCTTGTATTTTTCACGTAATCCCCCCTTTTTCCTTTAACGATGATTGACTTACTTTCCTATAGTTTTCAAAGCGCTTTTTTTATTTACTAGACAAAATCGTATATTAATTAACCGATTATTATGGATTTTATGCATGTGCGTATGTTTTTATCTATGTATCCGCTCCTAAATTAATTAATCATTATCGATGTTATTTATGTATATACAGATATATATTGCACGGCATAATTACGTTGACACACTGGTATTCATCGGGTTACTTAAATTTTGTAATCGCCGGGCGACCATTTGGCAATTCATAGCGCTACATGTGCTCTCTGCTTATCTCGGTATTACTACCAGTCGTCCTGAACCTCAACTTGTCACTGGTATTTTACAACGCCGGCCCAGGAGAGGTGTTGTAGTGGGTTGCACAACTCTTGCCAATAAAATTCCACGCGCAGGTACTTTTACAGTGAGTATCTATAGCCTGTCAATGCTGAAAAAAACTACCATATTGTGTGTAGTGAATTAACGCGTGTAGTAATTAACCGATCATTATATGTGCCTATGTGTATATATCTGTATGCCTTGGGGGTCGTGCGTAAATTAATTAACGGGTAATTATGAATTTTCTCGGAAATAACTGGATTGAACAGGCTGACTTTTGCTACGGACCTTAACTATGATACAATGCAGCGAATAATTAATAACGTATGCCTTATGTGCATAGTTACGTATAAATATGGATTAGCCTTTAATGCAAACATTTTCTAAAATTTAACAATATAAAAGTACCAATATTACACGAAGCGCACATACTCAGGTAACAGGCTTAAACTTTTGCGCGTGTTTTCAAGGGAAAACTGTCAACTGAGGAACGGTTTCTAGGAAACTACTCTGAATTTTTTGTTTACAGACTTGAAGCTTGAGATATGTGGGATTCAGACCTGTGGAACAAATTTGATTTTTTCTTTAGCCGGTAAAGTCGTTTTTCCGGCGTCAACATTAAAAGTGAAATAGGAACTTGGAAGGCCTAAGTCGACTTAAATGATTTCCTATACTGGAGCATTTATAGATAAAACAACGTGATATTTTTTAGTTTTGATATACTCAAAGATTTACCTAAGGCAGTAATGTCTAAGCCTAAAGCCCTAAATATTTTATTTTCGATTCTAGCTGACGGTATTCAAGTACAATATATTTAATTTTTGGAATCACTAATATATATTAGATACGATATAATAATCGATAGATAATTTACTGTAAAATAATAAGAAATTTGCAAATATTAAAATATTTTATTTAAGTGGGTTTTAAGAACAGGCAACGCCAGGCGACCACTACTATATATTGGGTGAAATGTCATAATAAATAGAGAAGTAGGTTTAAAAGTAAATAGGAAATGTGCCTTAATTCAAGTATCAAATTTAATCGTAATTTGCCTACCCTGCTAATATATATATATATATATATATATATAAATATAGATAGATAGATTGATATATAAATATAGATAGATAGATAGATTGATATATAAATATAGATAGATAGATAGATAGATAAATATATAGAGAGAAAGAGAGAGAAAGAGAGAAGGAGGGGAGAAAGGTAGGCATGTGTATCAGAAAAAGACCCATCCGAAATCGAGTAAAGAAAAGTATGTTACCATATTAGTTTTGCTCCACATTATATTTAATTCTCCACATAAAAATCAAAGAATGATGCAATAAAATTCCATGCCTAGAATGCGTTATGCAAATGTTAGACACCATACATTACATGGTGTGATTATTTAAAATGTTCAAACATTTAAGCAGTTATTTGAAGAGTATTATGATGAAATCGAATAATACTATTATAAATAACGCATCTACTCGGCCATGGATGATGGAATGAGTAGAATCCCCAAGTGGATCATATAAATACTTAATTACACATGAAATATTAATTCCGGAGTTTGACAAGAAGATCTCCAGGGTTTAAAATCCGCATATAAAGTAAATCAGAGGTTATATCGATAGTAAAATATGAATACTGCAGTACCTTTAACGTGCGTGCGTGTGTCACGGTTTCCAGATTATGAATTATTCTATAGTGAGATCCCATTCATTAAAAAGTTGAAAAATAAAAAAAAAAGAATCAAGAATGGCGTAGTCTTTATAATCCAAAGAATGCAAATAAAAACACATAATCTGAAAATAAGACTTTTTGTTAGCATGCTTCCGCATTTTGCATAAAACATGCTATACACGCGGTCGTATGTTTTCAAACTGCTTAAAAGAATTATTGTCATTTTAAAGTAACTACGTTCGGACAAACAATAAAAATTTACAGAATATGGATCCAATAAATCATAAACAATTTTCAAGAAGATAAACACCTAATACAAATATTAATAATACACCAAATTACTTACTTTATCTGTTTTTATCACTGCGTGCTTGAAAACAAAATTCAAGATTCCCAGTTAATCTTTTAACATCCGGCAGTAGCATGTCAGTCTTATCTCTTATCTGTTTCGCTGATCTCTTTTGTAATTGTCTTTATTAAACGAAAAATTCTTATGATTTATATACAGAACTGGAGACTGCTATACCTGCCAACTAATTTAATCTATTTTGAAGCAACCTGTAAATTAAAAGTTTCAAAAAATCTTAATTTTTTTTAGCTCTAACAATAAAAAAAACAAACTAAATACATATAAATGTACGGAACACATATAATAAGGTTCCACCAAATATAGTTCGAATGCTACCATAATTACTTTGCTTCATATTTTAACTTTAAGAGTTCAATACGGAAGATGATCGATTATGCTCTAGTCATTAGCTCTATTCTAATAAATCGTTCACAAAAAACACTCGTTTTGTTAAAACCATAACAAAAAAGCATGTCACTAATGCATTTCTTATACCAAGAAAATTTTTACGAAGAATTATTTTGGAACGCCATTTAGCAGAATTGTTTTTATGTTAATTACAAAATGTTTGTCATCAAATATAATGTCAAGATTTTTTTTTCAGATCCAACCACTAAAATATTAAACGCAGATCATTGTTGGTACTCCTAATATTGTCTTCATGTTTCGTTTGGCAATCTCATTACCCTTTATTTTCGATTAAATTCGGCCTTGATAAGTCGCGACTTAATAAAAAAGTGGAAATCATAATTTCTAAAGTATTACTAAAACTTCTACTGTAGTTAATAAGACTCAAACAATAAACGTTATAACCTAGTAAATATCAAACATAATTCCACAAAGTTTTCTTTAGAACATCATCGAAAAGTTGAAAATATGATAGAAACTGACTTTTTTTTATTATAGTCGCAAAATATTTAACTACATCGAGTATCTATACAGTAATACCGTACTAGCCTTAACATATACACGCGTGTCACGGTTTCCAGATTATAAATTATTCTAGAAGGTGACCCTATTTATTAATATTTTAGAAAATAAAAATAGTTTATGGACACATTATATATATATATATATATATATATATATATAGATATAGATATATATATATATATATATATATAAATGTATGCAATTAAAACTGAAACGACGTTTAACACGTTAAAAAGATTATCTATCTCTGTGAACAACCGATTTCCTTTTCTACGTCCTTAATAGAACCTGTACATCCAGCTTGATGGAGTGTTGTGCATTCAGTTGTATGTCAATTGTTTGTGAATTTTATCTGACCTTGCTGTATAGTAAAATCCTAAACAGCATTCCAATACCATCTCTCTCTCTCCGTCTGTCTGTCTGTCTGTCTGTCTCTCTCTCTCTCTCTCTCTCTCTCTATATATATATATATATATATATATATATATATATATATATATATATGAGCAAGCAGTTAATAGTGGATAGTCCTTAATCAGCGGAGTTTCGTAGAAATACTTTCCTTCTCATCAGAGGGTAGGAATTAGCAAAATGCAAGATCGGATTTTGCATATAAAAGTATCTGATGAAACTACAAGTAAGTCAAAGATCTTAATGATAACAAAAACGTGAAACAGAGGGAATATGGTGAAGTAAAGGGGGATTACACGTGAATGGATAGACTGATTAAAGATAAATAACCCAGTGTAGGTAAAATCCAAATATATAACTTCAAGAAAGTTAATTGAATTTCCATTTGCACAAGTAAAATCCAAGGAAATCCCGTAATTGGAAGAAGGTCCAAAATAACTCAAAGGTCGAAATCCATGGAATAATTCACAAATATATAGAAGGGAAAAGGGAAAAAATCCCAATAATGTTAATAAAAGAAAAATAAGATATGCTTTTCAAACTGCTGCCAATACATAAGTATACATTTATTTTATATATATAAATATATATATATATATATATATATATATGCCATCCACACATTTTTATTAAAGACACTAATTTATAAAAATTAACAATAATTAGAAATGTACCCTAAATCATATATATATATATATATATATATATATATATATATATATATATATATATATATATATATATATATATAGGGGGGTCTGTTTGTGTGTATTAACATGGCGAGGACTAGTACTTATTGCCGGTTTATATACCTTTTCTTCCCCTAGTTTCTTTATTTACTAACCTCGAGTAAAAGATATACTTACAAATAAAATCAGAAATATATTATAAAAAAAACAGCCATCCTTGCTGTCTCACCTTGTAATATGCGCCTCCCATAATCGAAGCTTTACATATAATGCAAAAATCAACCGATCGATACGAATGAGCAAATTATACGCGTAAATGATTTTAAACGATTTAACTCGACTTTCTCAATAGAATCATTAAATGGAATTTTAATTCATTACGAGTTCATGTGAGTCTAAATCTTTCGTTGTTATGGCGAATTTGTTTTACACTCGATAAGAAGGTTCGACTGGCTAAATCGAAAAGACTGATCGCAGGAGAAACAACTGAGACGCAAAAGAAATTATGTTTGTTGTGCAAAAATTAAAGATAAATAGATAAAATTGCTATCCATACAGAGTACTGAAAAAGACGATCATTTGGAGGTAGTTGAATAAACTATGTAAGTATGAAAATAATATAAATTAAAGCTTATATATATATATATATATATATATATATATATATATATATATATATATATATATGTGTGTGTGTGTGTGTGTGTGCGTGTGTGTATGGGTGTGCGCGTGCGCGTGCGCGTGTGTCTGTGTATTTTTACGATATGGTGTATTTGGTTCACTGGTGCACCAGAACGGTTTCATTTCGACAGTTATCAAAATCGTCTGTGTATTTTAGTCTTTAATTTTAGACATTTTTCCTGTATATTTAAATACATTTTGTCTACTCAAACATATTACAGCAAACTGTCCTCCATAGTTACATATATGAATACGTTATTCAAGTGAAAAAATCGACAAATTTGCATACTCGTACACACACAGCACACACACACACACACACACATATATATATATGTATATATATATATATATATATATATATATATATATATAGAGAGAGAGAGAGAGAGAGAGAGAGAGAGAGAAATATGTAGATTATAAATAGATACCTATAAAGTTGACTTTTTTTCTCGCTCCGAGATTGGTATTAAACCCTACATTTTGTGTTAAAATATCATTAAAACGAATTCCTTAATGCACTCAATAATGTTTATATGAACGACAACGTAAAGGTCTACTCTAGTTGCATATTTCTATGCAAGACGCGCGTTGTTTTTGTAGTTTTTGCGTTTGCTATTAGATAATTAGCTTCATTTCACTCTAACGTTGAATTCTATTTATGCATGATTTCTTCATTTTTTTTAATAATAGCGTAATATTTAAGAAAGCACATACTAGTATGTATATATATATATATACTAGCTGTATCCTGGCGCGCGTTGCTGTGGTTCGAATTGGTGTAATGGAAAAGGTTCCAAAATGAGAAAATGTGTGTTTCTTGCAGGTTTAATTTCCCATTATTATGGGCACACAGTTTTTGTTGCTCCATTTTCTTAGCTGATATAGAGATTTTCTAGTTTGGTGACTCTTGATTACGTAAAATAAATTTTCAATGTGAAAAACAGTTAGTGTGTAGTTGTAAGTCACACAATTGTAAAGATTGTTCCCTGAGCTTTGTTGATGGTAATTGCAAACGACAATAAAATTGGAAAGTGCAGTTTCCCAAAGTGTAATGGTGTATCTAATGGAATCATAGGAATGCATGAAATGAAGATATATTCACCCGTGTAAGCTTATTTTAAGATTGTTCTTTCTATAATATTGTTTGTTAATGTTTTTTACTGCAAGTCATGTACCATTGTAAAGCTTGGATTGGTTTATATTTCACAACATGATAATTAGTACGCCAATTTTCAGTTGCAGTACATGCGGTGGCTTACCTGGCAAATCTAGCTGCTGGATAATTAACCAGTGTATCTGCTTTCACAACTGTGTCGATGTATTTGTAAGTGATTACCTCACTTGGATGTTTACGTTGAATGATAGCGTTAAGTTCACAGACGTCATTATATTGAGCTGCAAGAATATCTCATTCACTCAGTCAAGTGGAATTCGTGCAATTAAGTTGAATATCGGGAAACCCTTTTTAACCAAGTCTTCTTTTGATTTTATAAAATTACAGAAGTTAAGAGTCAAAGAATTTCGCCCTTAACTCGGATCAACTTATCCAATTTCCCATAAATTATGCAAAAATTGATGTGCGAATCGAGTAGTCAGCAACGTGACACGCATATTTTGAGTTAATTTTAATGTCTTCACATAGCAACAAAAAGTAGAGTATTTGATGCAAGCATTTATTTCATCTGCTGGTGTTGATTGAGGAATTGAAAGTAACATTTGTCTGAAATCTCCTGCAAGCAATATTACAGCATTCCCAAATGGTCTGACATTACCATGCGTATCTGTGAGGGACCGACCAAGAGCTTCAAGTTATTTTTTTGCGTGCCATTGTGCATTTATCGAAAACAATTAGTTTGCATTTTTGCGATATTTTCCCCTATACTGGATGTTTTGAAGATGCTGAACATGAGACTTTTGAAAAATTGAATGTTTAATAGTAGTTTTAAAGTAAAATAAGTAGTACTTATACTTGGGAGAAAGGTGGTAGGTATTCCACTTGCAGCAAGGGATAAGGCTATGTCATTTTGTCACGGAATAGCTGTCAAAATCAATTTGATTAGAAGGGTTTTACCAGTTACTCCTGCTGCTATTCATAGTAGCAGTAATTTCCAGGTAACTTCTAATATCACAGTATGTAAATTAGGTGACTATCCATGTTTTTAGAGTGCCTTATTCACCGTAATTAATTTAGGAGACTAAAATAGGATGAGGAATAAGAGATGGAGACATAGAGAGGAAGATATATAGATAGAAAAGAGAAATGGAGAGAGAAAAAGAGAAAGAGATAGAGAGAGATAGAGGGATTGAGAGATGAACAGAGAGAGGGAAGAGTTAGAAACAGAGAAGCAGTGAGACAGTTAAAATGAGAGAAGAGGAGAGAGAGGGGGAGTTAGAGGGAGAAAGGGGTTAAAAGAGAGATGGAGAGGATGATAGATTGAGAGAGAGAGAGAGAGAGAGAGAGAGGGAGAGATCAATTGTGAGAGATATTAAGAGAGGAAAAGAGAAAAAAGTAGAGAGAAACAGGTGAACTACACTTCAGTTTTTTCCTCGATTAGTAGAGAAAACCTTCGAGACTGAAGTAAATTTTATTTTTGTTACCATCCAGAGTACCCTTTTTTCGGGAGCTAGAGTTTCTACATATTAGAAACTGACCGGGTAATCTGTACTGTAACCTAACAATTTAATAAACAAAAAGATGTTGTAAAACATGACGTAAAAAGCCGGATAAAGCCGAGTGTTACCGATAACAAAGCTATGCGAAATAAATTATAAAGTAAAATTTTAAATGTAGAAACAAAACATCAAGAGAAAAGAACACAAAAAGCTCCAAACCCTTCCGGTCATTTGTATTTCTTATTAAATATTTGTAGAAAATGTCATTTTTTGTCAAGTACATAAATTTTAAGCAATTTTGGCAATAAATAATAACAAATTTGTTAATTTTTACGACTTGGCCCAGTGTATTATAAAAACCCCAACCTGCCCATGTTAAAAATGGCCTTCGGAATAATCCTCCGCAACATCCCCATGTTAAGAACGACTTTCGAGGTTGGGGGCTGTTTAATCTGAAACCCGTTTTTAATATGGGGAGGTTTTTTTTTATATTTTAGAAAAAGTGAAACAAACTGTTTTGTAGTTTGTTTTTTTTTTGCAAGTATTTAAACAAAAAACAAAACAAAAACAAACTGGTTTGTATATATAGTGCCGAATCCCGGCGAGTAGTTTGATTTTTAAAAATCCTAAACGTAGAAAAAAAACATCAACAGAAAAAACACAGAAAAACAAACAAAAAAAACTACCGTTCATTTGTATTCTTATTAAATGTTTGTAGCAAATGTTTTTTCTGTTCAATAAATAAATTTTAAGCAATTTTTGCAATAAATAATTGAAAATTGTTAATTTTTACGACTTGAGCCAGTCTATTATAAACACCCTAACCTGTCTATGTTAAAATAGCATTCGGAATACTCCTTCGACATCCCCATCTTAAGAACGACTTTCGAGGTGTGGGGACTGTTTAATCCGAAAGTCGTTTTTAACATGGGGAGTTTTTTTTTATAGTTTAGAAAAATTGAAACAAACTGTTTTATAGGTATTTTTGCAAGTATTTAAACATCAAACAAAACTGGTGTATACATATTGCTGAATCCATGGGGGTAGTTTTATTTTAAATTATGTTTTTTTGTTATGCCGGGGAGGAACACGTAAAGTAGAAAAAGCAGGAAGGAAAAAAATTAAGCCAGTTTTTTTCTATATAAAAACACAAACTGGATAAATCGTATACTTTTCGATATGAGAAGTCACTAGTGAAAGCAGATTCAATATAAACCGGAAGTATTTCCAATAAGTTGCCTCGGCTGCAATCGGAACCGAACATAAACGATGTCGAAACAAGTTTTTTTTTAATATGGTAATATTTTTTACTTTCTAATATTTAAAAAGACCGTTGGGTTATATACTATCATTATTGCAAAATATAACGAAAACCCCACTTATGGATTTCCAGTTTAGTGATGTCGAACGAACCGGATGTTTCATTTTCATATATATATATATATATATATATATATATATATATATATATATATATATATATATATATATAATTACCTTGTCGGTGTCTGTAGGAAAAGTCTCTACCAAACTAAAGAGTGTAAACTTGATTTATATAAAGTATTTTTTTCTAACTAAATGCTTAATATATATCAGGATTTAACTAAAAAATCGATATATATATATATATATATACATATGTATATATATATATATATTTATATATATATATATATATATATCAAGTTTCAACCGCGAAAAGTTGCTGCTAAATGACCAAAATTTGAAAAAATACTCCAGCTCTTACATTTACACACGCGGAAAAATAGAAAATCAAAGCTCAAAGTCGTTTAATTATTCACCTTTCGTGTCAATCTATTAGTAACGCAGACGCTACCGACGCTGGAGATTTAATTAACGATTAATACTGGAGCGAAAGTTCTGTTAATAATTTTTTCCAGTATTTTTCAAAAAATTATATATTAAAATTGAAAATATCAAATGTTTATGCTATAATACTAGCACTTTGTTATAAAATATGAGTTTGCTTTTTATTCGTGCATATAATTATTCGCGATATTTTATTTAAATCCTGATTAAATTTGGTTTTTGTTTTCTTCGGATTCTTCGAACTATTTTTTTCTTATTTTGAGTGTTGTTTCCACAATGCAAGGACCTGTGACGCAATGGATAAGGTACTTTTTGAAATTAAGTTATAAAAGTTAATTTCTTGGCAATTGATGTCTCAACCCTTGAGAACAGGAAACCTAAAAATAAATTCGTAACTACTAGAGATATGACAACAGCATATTCTTTTCATTGTTTTGACTCTCAGGTGTGTATCTATTGATATCTTATATGCTTTTATATAGAGTGATGTGGTTTTCGGTTGATTAACTGTGTCTAACTCTGTCAGATATATACTCGAGAGTCAAAACAATGATTTGAATATTCTGTTGTTATAGACCTACTAATTACTTGTGCTTCACCGGTATATTAAAAAAAATAAGTTTCTGTTCGAAATTCCATGGAATATATCAAATTCAACAGAACATTCCTGAGTTCAACAATATACCCTTTAAGAAGATCGGCGGTTACAGCGACCGAATCGTTGTACAAATAACAACTAAGATGAAGGCAGTTGTCCGAAAAATCTAAAATAATACGAATAAACAATCCTTATTTAAAATCTCGAGAATAGTAAATTCAGGTTTTACTTGCTATTTAGATCAAGCGACAGATTTAAGCTAAAAATTGACAAGCAGAGGCGGAAGAAAATTACTACCATAATGGACTGTGGGGCCCCCGGAATACGGCATTAAAAATTAGTAACAAAATACAGTACAGTATATAATACACATGTATATAATCAAATAATAGAAATACTGTAATCAGCGACCAGAAAAAACATCGTATTCCACATCGTAACCAGTAAAAAAACGTACCCTAGGGTTACCGTACACAAGTTGTCGAGACGCACTGAATGATGATCGTAGGTTACATCAGCCTTAACCTTGTAAAAAACATCAATGACGAAAACTACAGTTCAAATATTACAAATTATACAAACTATAAAAATACACATAAGTTGTTAAAGGATTAAGTAAAATGCATGGATTTCCATTGCTGAACAGGAATTACGTCGCTTCACGAAATATTCCTAGAAAAGTGCCAATAGACCGACACTTTAGTTTCCATCTTCTATCTCTACACCATCTACGCTTTGATGCCAATCTGGTATCGATTTAAATGAATGGCTCTTGCTTGGGGGGATTCATGTTCTGACAAGCTTCTGGGCTTCACCTTTACTCCTGACCTGAAATGGAGCACGTATACCAAATCCATTGCCAATGTTGCTGAAAAAATGGTGGGGTCCTTCTACCGCTCCAGTAAATATCTCACTCTTGATGCAATTCTCTATCTATATAAAAGACAGGGACGACCATCGATGGAGTACCGTTGCCACATCTGGTCAGGAGGTGATAGAAGCAGCTTATCCTGTCTTGACAGAGTTTAAAATAGACTTCGTAGCTTAGTGGGGGATGCCCTTGTCTCTTCCCTGCAACCTCTTCCCACAGAAGAGACGTTGCGAGCCTGGCCCTGCTTTATTGTTATTTTCATGGCAACTGCTCAGCTGAGCTTCAATCTATGGTGCCCCGTCTAGCCGAAACCACTATCAATCATTTCCCACGCTCTTTATCTGTGCCTCAACCTAAATGTAGTTTTCATAAATAAAGCTTCTTTCTTAGAACTGCACGCCTGTGGAACTCTCTTCCGATTGCCTGCTTTCAAGCTGACTACAATCTGATTGTCTTCAACTTCAACGAAAACAAGTTCCTGATGAACCGTTCCCCTAAGTATTCCAATTTTGAAAATTCCCACTACTTATGTTTATTACGCTATAGTCACATTGACTAATGTACATCAATTGCCCCTTATCCTCGAGTGACCTCCGGGCCTTGATAAATGGTGATTTCTGTGTAAATATATATATATATATATATACACTTTTTTATTATTAGTCGAATGATGAGTGTTGTTTAACTGGATTCGTTTAGATGATATGGAATAAATTTTATTGTGTTAAAACTGCGTCGTTGGTCATATATATATATATATATAAATAATAACTGAACACCTGTGAACAAAAATTCCATTCCACAACGAGCTAAAGGCCATTATGCTTAATTAAGTATATATGAACAATAATTATTATGGCGTGTAAATTTAATATATACGGATAAATCACGACTTAAATTCAATAGAAGAAAGCACACAAATGAAAGCAGTCTAAACTAGGTATTACAAAAATTAAGTGCCATATTAGCCAGTCCTTCTAGACGATATCTCCATACCATTGACACCTACGGTTATTCTTTTGTGAGCCTAATGGATTCGGTCGAAGTTTCATGCGTAAATAACAGTTGGACAGAACTCATGGCCAATCTCTAAGAAATTCTTCCCCATTAGATAGGTAAATAAACATAAAAATAAACACACAAGATTGCACGCACACACACACACACACACACACACACACACACATATATATATATATATAAACGTATGGGTGAATTCGTTCTCGATGAACCTTAAAATAGATGGGCGAGTTTTTTATGAAATCTCACACAAGTATATGTTATGCTTATGGGAGTGGTCTTAGATAGTTTTTGTCCAGGGATATTTTAGATAAGTATACAAAATTCTTAATCGGTGATTGTAAACTCGATTAAAGACGAAACAGACCAATTTAAAACAATATAACACTTATAAGACCCACAATCACAAGTGCATTTGAGAGGTTTTATCACTGCACAAACTCTAGGGTCCGCCGTATAAAATCAACGGCAGGTGTTTTGATGAGACAGAGGCTCGTTCAAAAATTAATGTTTCTGATCACGGCACAATTCAACCATGATGCTTTATTTTTTAATTTAAAACTTTTCTTCAAGCAAATACGTGAAAATAATTTTATGAAATTACAAAAAGTTTTCTACAGTGCAATGTAGACTACAACTGGCTAGTATTACACT
>NC_136518.1:41267464-41287464 GCF_053919585.1 Euprymna scolopes
TAACCAGCAGCAAAATAGGGAAAACTAGCAGAAGAACATTCTGAAAGTTGTTTTACTTTCTTTAAAACAAAACTAATATTTTATTAACAAATATTAATCGGCATTCATGCTAGAAACAAATGTATTATCTGTTCTTATATTACACTTCGTTTTTATTTCTATAGTTGCTCTGTTTAAGAGAAATTATAAACTGGTGTAATTCGTATTATTGTTCGAATACAGAATGCCTCTTTTATGAGAGTTGGATTTTCACACCTCCATAACAACTTTCAGTAGAATTCTACCCTCATTAGGAGACAAGTAAATAGGACGAATATGAGAGGATAATATTTTCTTTGAAGTTACATTAATGAACATATGGAGCTTATAGGATTTCATATCATATGTCTTTGAAATAATTGAAAACTAACCAATTAACTAGAAAATTTAACTTAATTATAAACTGTGCATATCTCTCTCTCTCTCTCTCTCTCTCTCTCTATATATATATATATATATATATATATATATATATATATATATATATATATATATATATACTAGCTGTACCCTGCCACGCGTTGCGGTAGCTCAATTTGGTGTAATGGAAAAATCTAATAAAATGAGAAAATGCATGTTTCTTATATTCTTACTACAGCAATTCACTCCAAAAAGTGGAAAAGAAGGCGAAAATTACAGATTTTTTTTTGTCTTCGCAGAAAAAATTTGAACTGGATCCTCGAGAGTTTCCGTCATGGTTTGGGCTCCACTAACATCATTGGATGAAGCCGAACTTAGCAAAAATGTTGAAACGCTAAATGTGTGCGCGTGTTTTTTTTTGTTATCCGTATACAAAAATGTGAGTTAGTAATTAATATTTGGGTGGTGGGGAGGGGGTTACTATACACAGATTCGAAAAAGTTGTCCAAAAACAAATAAATCAAAGCAAACGTAAGCTAAATAACGTTTCTACCTAACTGGATAATTGTTTAGTGTTTTTTATGTAATGTAAAATGTTTAATAGGCTCGAAAAGCAGAAATAATCGCGGACTCTGTTGAATACGTTAAGTTTGAGAAAGTAAGTTGAAAACAAAAACCTATACAAAACAGTGTCAGAAACCCACCGAATATATGTTATCATGACATAGGCTGGCATAATCGGTGGGTTTCTGAGAGTATTTAGTATAGTTTTTTTTTAGTTTTAACTCACTTTCTCTAACTTAACGTAATCAACAGTGTCCGACACTTTTTGTAGCTTTAAAATACACTAATAAACACTTTTTTCGAGCCGACTAAACGTTACATTAAATGAAAAGGGATATATATACAACAAATAAATGTTATACAAAGGCAAGAAAAGTATATGTTCTACCGTACTCGATAAGATTTTAGTGTTTTTATGTTTTTACAATGTTTAATCGGTTCAAAAATATTCAATGTTTATCGGTATATTTGAAAAATACAAACTGCGGCAGACTGTATCGAACATGTTAAGTTTGGGAAAATTTTGGGGAAATGAGTTTAAACTAAAAAAACTATACAAAATACTGTTAGGAACTCACTCAATATATGTTACCGTACCCTTATAGTGATTACCTGGTTTGAGGATATTTGTACAACTAAACAGCAAATCTGCCCCCCCAAATCCGGTATTTTACTATAAGGTCCGTTTCACGTTCGTATATAACGAACTATTTTATTGTAGATTACGGTGTTCTAAAAACGAATCTGAAAACTGTTTCCGTAGCAAAAAGAAAGTTTTCGTGATATTCATGAAATTACTTTTTCGAAACGTGGGTGATCACTTTTCAATGTAAATTTAACTTAAAATGAGCACCCACTTTCTGGCCACCTGAGAGGAGGGCATTTTTTTCTGTGTGTGTCTTATCTAAAAAGTTTTTTGTTTGATTTCTTTTGCATGGTAATAACCCCTGAACTCTGGGACTATTTTCCATTTCACAGCCGTAGCCTTCGTTTACGCTATGCGTGAGCATAAACGAAAGCTGCTTAGCCAATAAACTTGGGAAACAACTTCCGCCTCTCTCAGGTGGTTAGAAAGTGGGTGCTCATTTTAAGTTAAATTCACATGGAAAAGTGATCGCCCACTTTTCGAAAAAGTAATTTCTTCATATCATAAAACTATTTTTTTGCGACGGAAATGGTTTGCATATTCGGTTTTAGCACACCGAAATCTACAAAAAAAAAAAAAAAAAAAATAATAATTGTTATATACGAACGTGAGACGCACGCCCCTTAATAGATAATTCTATAAAAATTTCGGGGGAAAATAGTTTTCAAAAAAAACAGCAAATGAATTCGATAAAAAAAAAATGAATACTATTTTCTTTATTTTTCTGTATGTTATTTGGCTAAAAAGGTTTTTTGTTTGGTTTCTTTTGCATGGTAATGACCTCTGCACTCTGGGACTATTTTCCATTTCACAGACGTAGCCTTTGTTTATGCTACGCGTGGGCAAGGAAGGCTGTTAAATATGCACTCGCGTACCAAACTGCGTTGTCATAAAACCTTTAATCCAATAACACGAAAATTCCTCAGGTGGCCAGAAAATGGGTGCTCATTTTAAGTTAAATTTACATGGAAAAGTGATCACTTACTTTTCTAAAAAAAATCTTCCAATCATGAAAACTATTTTTGGTACTCCTTGGGTGTTGAGTTCCATAGCGACCCGCAGAATTATTTAATGGTCGTTCCCTAGGCCCCCCTTAGTCAAGGCTAACGCATGCGCACATAACATTTTTATTTGTTTATTTACGTGGCGGAGTTATACAACAATTAATCCCATGCGAATTTCTATACTGATAGGTTTTTTGAATTTTTTTTCACTTGATTATTATTACTAGAACACTAACCATATTATGAAAAAAAATTGTAAAAAAAAAAGAAAATCATTTCAACATTTAAAGGGGTGCTCACTTTTTATTTACCACGTTCTGGTAAATCGGTCACCCATTTTTTTTTTCTAAATACGGAAGTGTCGTCGGGAGATATAAAATGGTCTCATGTTGACGAAGCAATGCATCTGGAGGCGTACGGGATGGAAAATTATTGGTAAATTTTTAGATGTAGGTCCGCCTCCACAAATTTCTTTTAAATGACGACTTGTAATGGTTTTCAACTATGCTGAATACGAAAATCGTATTGAAAGTTTGCAGAAATAAGTAGTTATCAAGATATAAAAAGTTGTATTATGCATTGTATTCATTTGCGGTCATCTTTTTACGCGCGTGCGTTTGTTTATGGCGTGCACACCCGCGTAAAACGATGGCCACCAAAGAATACAATGCATAATACAAATTTTTATATCTTGATAACTACTTATTTCTCAAACATAGCACATTGTTTTTTACTTATAATTATATAATTATATATATATATATATATATATATATATATATATATATATATATATATATATATATATATATATATATATATATATATACACTGCGTATCAAATTATTAATGAATTTGCATTTTTTTTAATATTTAAAGAACGGGTGAATAAAAATCCATGTAACTTTGAGAAAGTTTTACAATACTATTCAACTACTCCAGTCAAAAAGTAAAAGTATTAAAAGCAGTATTAGCCAAACGATCGCAGAAGATAGGAATATCTGTTGATTTCTTTGTGTCAAGTCATTAACGAAGTTGACAACAAACACAATATACCCATAACTTGTTTATTGAATTAATTTTCAAACATTAAATATACTAGGTAAAATGCTTAGAACACAATAATTACATAGCAGTTTTTACATTGAGATAATTAATAGGGGATATGCGATCCTTTTATATGAGTGACATGTAAAAGACGCTGGTCCACAGAATTAGCTAAATTTGCGATTTAGTCATCAGTTATTCCTCGCGATACCTCTTGGACAGCATCCCACAACTCATCTTTGCTCTTAAATCGCCGTCCACTTGCATAGAGGCGTCGCTTCATGAAAGTCCCAAGGTTCTCAATTGTGTTAAAATCTGGTAAGTTCGCAGGCCACCCAATCGTCCGTAGTCCAGAGAACCCCAGTTATTGGAAATACTATTTGCTTTTGTTTGCTGCATACGAGGAGGCAATATCCTGCATAAATATAATGGTTCTCTGCGCACGTCAACCTTTGCTTCTTCAGCCCCGGTCCAAAGTCCTCCTTCAGAAAAGCTATGTAAGCATTTTCCGTCATTTTTACTACTTCTGTGATTCTCCATGGATTAACCAAATACCTCCGATAATCCCAGCCCAAATTATTTCCCACCATCACCTTGTTGGCAACTTAAACGCTGATGACGATGTCCTCCATCTAGGACACATCGCTTGTTCCAGCCATTTGGACCATCAAGAGTGACACGCACTTCATCCGTAAACAAAACTTTGGAAAATCCGTTTTCCTGTTGTCCTCTGCCCAATTAAATCGGTTTTGTATGTGATGTTGCTTTCATGGAGATATTATCACAGGCTTAACAGACTTTGCCACTTCTTTAAGAAGGTGACATCGAGTACTTTTTGAGACATTTTTCAATCCGACTTGATCCAAGACTTCTCGACTTGTCTGTCCAGGGTCCCTAACAACATCCCGTTTAATTTGAAATAGAGAACGGCGTGAAACAACTCTAGATTTATTTTATCAGCTCTCTTATCTACCGTTGTAGGGTCCTTGACAAAGTTCTTCAGAGATTGATGGTACTTTCCTATAATTTTCGATATTTCGAGGGTAGTTTTAACTTCTGTGGCCGTTCTGTAATAGTACTCTTTTAAAACAACTCAAACCACATTTACGACCCATTTATTGACTAAACAAACTGCCTTGTTAATAATTTGACACACCTCACATACCGTGGATTCAGCAATTACGATGGCAAGTTGTTTACATTGCGCGGAACAGTAAAAAAAATTCACAGTACGCGCAGCTCAGCATTGCCAACGTTTCCGAAGCTTTTGATACGAAACTACCGTAAGTGTATGAAACTTGTAAAATAATTTAGGTGAAACGCACCACGATTACTTTTCCGTTGGTTCAAAACAAAAACAAAAACAAAACAAAACAAAAAGACTTTACACTTCCTTTCCTAAAAATAAAAATAAAATTACTTCAATTCCGTTTTATTTCGCGCTCTTCTCCATTTATAACATCGTTTCTTTTGATTGTGTGTTGTATTTTACTTTGGTTTTGTATGTTTTTCTCTGTTTTTCGTTTGGCCGATCTTTCCATTTTACAAATTAACTTCTTATCTCTTTCCGTTTTTTCTCTTTTTCGCCAAGTTTACCATCGTTTCTTTTCATTTATTTATTTATTTTTACTTTCCTCTGTTTATGTTTCTATTTCTGTTTCTGTTTCCACGATGTTTCCATTTTCTTTTGTTATTTCTTCTCTCTTTCCGTTTTTCCTCTTCCGTCAGCAAGTGTAACATCGTTTCGTTCTTTGTAAAACAGCCGGATTTTCTTCGTTTCTTTGCTTTCTGTTCGCTGTCTTTCCAATCTTATTTATTAATTTTTTTTTAAATAAACATATCATAAATATTTTCCGTTACATTTCGCTTTGTTTGATGCCTTTCTATTTAGTTTCATCGTTTATTTCTTTTAACCCATTTTTCCATTCTTCTTTTTCCGTCTTCTTTTTTGGGGGGTTTGAAACCTCCGTCTCACGTTCCTATATAACAACATATTTCTCTGGTAGATTTCCGGGTGTTAAAACCGCGGTGCTCGAGATTCTTCCATTACACAAAATCGAGCCAAGGCAAAGCGTGCTAGAGTACAGATAGTATTACAATAAAATTCTTGACATTGAAAATATTACAAATTTTCAAAAACCTTTATGAACCTTTAAGTAAGGTATACAAAACTTTAAATATTCGACCAGGATTACAAATAAAATAAGAAAACCCTTTATTCTCTAGAGTTCGAAGAGAGTAATTTTTCTCATCAGAGGGAAGAGGTTTGCAAAATATACAAAATATACAAAGTGTACAATATATATATATATATATATATATATATATATATACTAGTGTGTGTAGGTATTTAATTACTATAATAAAAAATAGTTATATATATATATATATATATATATATATATATATATATATATATATAGCAAGAGAGAGGGGAAAGGAAGAGGCAGATAAAATTTTAATACATAAATGGATATAATATGATGTGATAACAGTTTATTTATATTGTATTAAATAAAATATGAAGATTTTGGAAAGTGATACTACCATCTGTGGATATTTAGTAAGAAAAATCATATAATCGTAATTTAATGAGTGATAACTTTTCCTTTCTCTTATAAAGTACGCGTATAATCTGAAACGCCTAGATACAAAAATCCTTGATACGGAGAAACATTCGCGCTTTATATATTTCGGCTTTTCTTTGTATTCTAATTGAAAGGTGCCGTAAGAAATCGACTAATATAATGCGATTACTGCAATAATGCGAATCGTACAAGCAGCAATAACGAATTGGACGATATTCTCAAACACTTACTTGTTAATCGCTATTTATATTTGACAGACGAATATACAAGAGAATAGGATTTCTTTTGACTGACTGATTAGTTTTTGTAGAACTTTGGTTAGCATGTACTTAGAAATATAACATTATTACGTGTCATGTGAAACTATATCTCGGGGTGTTTTTATTCATTTCAAGTATTTTATATTGTTTTCCTTATTATTAAGAGTGGGATCGTCATATCTTCTGAATTAGAAGAATCTATTGTTGCCATATGTTTCTTAGATATTTTTCTAGTCTGATTTTTTTTCTAGAAATACGTCGAGAATTACGGGAGGGACAAGGTGAATGTTGCCAACATCGTAAATGAAAGTGACTGTTTAAGTGCAATTGGATTGGAACATATGGCACCCTGGTCGTTAGTCAATGGTGTTTATTACTAGACTAACCTCAGCTACCTAGGTTGTGACTGAATTAGTTATTTTCGTTTATTAGGAAAATGTGATTTTGCAACTACGTATAAAACGTACAAAAATAGGATTTCCATAATCAATGCGTACGCTTATAATATAACTAACATTATATCTATTCAACTGAAAGATAATTTACTACTTGAATAAAACAATTTTCATCATCTTATATACGTCTAAACAGATTTACATCAGTATACATTGCTACTAGACTATATGTCTAGAATCCTTATTCTAATGGTCACCAAAATCCATTACATGATTTTTAGTTAAGAAGATCATATCATCAAAGAACTTGTCAAAGATTGTGGATATATAAAAGCCATGGACTCCTCCCTTTTACCTTATCCAGCCTATTATATATTCGTTGAACAATTATTGTTAGTATATTTGCAGTAGAGCGGACTTGAATAAATACATAGCTTTAGTAAAAAAATCAATTGAACATTCACGGCGTTATCTTCTTTTTCTCATTGAATATTTACGTTTTATCGCTTTAATATAGGCAATAGATTATCAGGTAAAACACCTTGATTTAATAGCTTATGACTAAGTAAGAAAAAAACGTAGGTTTTATTGTTTCATTACTACTTAAATTGCATCCATATATACATATGATTATCTGTTTTTTTTAAATATATATTTAGAATATACTCAACGTGTGTTTCGGTTGTTTAACATGTTGAATGTTAGATAACTCACTCTCTCCCTCTGCATATATATATATATATATATATATATATATATATTTATATATATATATATATATATATATATATATATATATATATATATATATATATATATATATATGTATAACAAACTCAAGGTTATTCTAATATAGTGCTCGATAACATGAGCAAACTATTCTTTTTATTATTTATTCAAAGGTAAACAGTTATATTTGGTCACTACAAACAGCCATCTATTTCAGTCAATGACACTTCATGAGGTGAACCTAAATCATTCGACACTATAGAAAATATAGCGTTAAATGGCTTGAAGTCCCCTTGCGAAGTATCATTGAATGAAACAGATAGCTGTTTGTAGCGACAAAATGTAACTGTTTACATTTGAATGAATAATAATAATAATATATATATGTATATTTATATATATATATTATTTTTATGTGTGTAATCTATGTGTTCATATTCGTTTCATAGTAATTTATTATTCTAGTGAAATATATTTATTTAATTCTGCTAAATATTTTCCTGTCTAATGTTACTATCTTTTGTATTGTAAGCACACGTTTCTAGTAGATTAGCCATCCGCATCAATTTATTTTCTATTCCCTTACGGTCATGTTGGTAATTTACACCAATGCACGATTCTTCTTAATACTCTAATATATTTCGCACATAGCTGTGGAAATAGAAGAATAAATCAGGGAATTAATTTATTAGTACACATCAGTTATATGAAAGTACATCTTGATATTATTAGTTATAGTCTATTCATCGGATTTTAACTCTTGTAGCATATTCGTATACATCAACAAATAACGAATTAAATAATATATATATATATATTAACATATAGTACAGCTTAACTTGGTTTGATAAAATAAAGTATGGCTTTGTGTCTCACTAATTAATATTCTTTATATTTTTCTAACTTAACATTTAAACGATCAAACTTAACTATAGTTTAACACTTGCATAGTTATGTATCATACAGACATAAAATGTTGTCTCAATGATGTGACACCTTTATTTGATAGACGATATACTGACGATAAATATATATATATATATATATATATATATATATATATATATATATATATATATATATATACAGGGTGACCCCCACCAAAAAAAAAAGCTAAATGGAAGCCATTTAGAACATATGCTGTAGAACGGAGAAAAAAAAAGGCTAAAAACCCTCGTGTTTCGATGGGAGGTGTTGAATATAATAAAGTAGTTATGACCAAAGTTTCATTTCATTCGGACAAAACACTAAGAAGCAGGGCCTAATTAGAGTTGGGGACCGTATTTTTTTTTTTTTTTTTTTTTTTTGAGTCACCCTGTATTAATGTCTACATTAATAGGACGACCACTCTGGTGAAAACAAGGACATTTTCTGTCAAGCTCTTAGGTTGAAATCTAATTCATTACAAGCTTAATATATATCGTAATAATGTATGCACCATATTCCCTATTAATGGCTACATGTATGCATCGTTGAATGTTAGCACTCAATTATGAATTAGTTACAAAGTTTACGGTTCGGATAATACCGTCGCTAAGTTTGCTACATTAATACATCTCCACAAAGGCAATGCTCGCTTTTCTCTGGATGTAGATATAAATTTAATAATAATTATATTTGATTTTGTTAGAAGCAAACTCATAGCGAAATATATACAATTTATTTCTGCAAAGTCTTTGTAATTGAACCCTGTTAAAAGCTTAATGAAAATTTATATCAAATAATAATTACATACATGTGCTAATTTACACACACGGCGTGGTTTTTTTCAAGTTTAGTTTTCACACATTTAAACGCTTGCGAGTTGGGTCATAAGATAATGAATAACAATAGATGCTAAGCACAATATGAGGTTCTTTTAGAGGAATGAAAATCCACAAGCACTGTTCAACAGGAATTTGTTTATATTCTACTGGAATACAACAATAATACGAGTCAGTTGAAAAAGTACCTTTGTGATATTTTCCCAGAAATTCAATTTTTAAGAAAAGAAACTTTGTTCATGGAAATTTCGTTTAATTATTGGAAATGAATGTAAGAAAATAGCTTGTAGCTTTAATTGTACCTGTTTACAATGCCTCCCCACGGGACAGAGTTAGACACCAGGGTCGTTTTTTAACGTGGAGAAAAGGTACAAAAATAAAAATTGTCTCAGTCGTGAAGGATTTTTCCTCCACCGAAAGAGAACAAGAAATGGGAGTGCAGCATCTGAAGAACAGATACTACACTTTGATCTTGACCAATTGTAGCGAGATGAATTATTGGTGTGAAACTTTTACAGAGGGCTACATCCCGTAACGCATTAACTTAGTTTTGCGTCTATATGCTAGTTTCACAAATACTTACAGGAAATTGAATTCGATTAACTTCATGCAGTGTTCCCAATCAACATAAATACGCCTGAACCACGCGACTCGCATTAAAATATCATATCTTAACTATAAAATTCATAGATGCCGATTTGTTTTTCTTATAATAAATTTTTACTTCATTTCTTAATTCCGATCTTATATTTTTCTTAAGGTTCGAAGATACAGAAATTGAAATGAATTATGAATAAATATGTTCCCGTTAAGATATACCTAACGTCTTAAGCTCAATGGTGGTATTTCTTGTTATGGGCGAGTAAAAATACTCAGAAAATAATCACGTAAAGCCACGTGCGAGCGGGCATCGTGTAACACAAAATTGAACAGTATGCTAGCAAACACTTACTTCAACCAGCAATTCAACGTGATCATAGCTGTATCGATTAGAATGTAGCGATTTATTTTCCTTGACGTTGCCAACATCTATTTGTTCCGAATGTTTAAATAGTTTTCCGTTCTGCGGATACGTAAACATCCGGCAGTCATTTAACTGAATAACCAGCGCCTAATTATTACCAAGGCAACATCGCATCGGTCAGCCATAGAATGTGATAATTATTTGAATTGCTGTAAGATGTCAACAATCGGATCTTTTCTGAATGACCCTAAGAAAAAGTCCACTGATGTTATCTAGAAGTATTTTCTGATATGGTTAAACGGTTAATAAATGAATTTAAAAACGCCATGCTTCTTATAAGTATACATGTAACATTTTTTCAAAAGGTGATTACATATAGACACGGTCTCGCATCAAATAAGATGTGTTATCCGTGTTTTAATCAGGGTATTGGCGAAAGTGATGCCTAAAAATTAAAAGGTGTTTTATTCTTGACACAATTATTTTTCTCAAAGAGTTACTGAACGGTAATATAATATTTAAAAATGTAAATGTTCCAATATTCTTTGAAATTACCATGATTTTAGTGTAATGATAACGTCTTTATATGTTTAATCTTACCATGTTCTTCTTCCAAATCCCTCGGCCAATGTAATGTCTAGTCTTCAGTTGAAACATTTCCCTCGAACTTAAGAGTCGTTATAATGAACACAGTAATATGTGCAGCAAATCTGTCTTCAGTCAGAAGTTCAATATAAAGAGTCAACTATAATTTTCTACTGTTAAAAAATGTATATTAAGATGATATGGAATAATATTGGCTGAAATAGTATGAGTACGACAACTAAGAAATAGAATAAATAATGTACAGATTACCTCCTAAAATCAGCACCGTAAATCTTACATGGTTTTTAAGAACTGCAGGTCATTTAATTTTGGAAATATTATGCAGTAAATACAATCGGAATATTTTTCATGCGGACATTATATTAAAAATGGACGGCAAATTTATTCGTCAATAAGATTTGTGAGAAAATACCGAGGAAACCCTCACGGTGTAAATAAATACTGAAATGTTGTGTAAACTATTTCCGGCCAACATCATATACGTCCAAGTAAGATATATATAAACAGTGTGTCGCAGAAAATGTGTAATATTTAAGGTAGGGATATAATGACTGTGTCTGCCAGATAAGTTTATTGAAAGTCAAACACTAATTTACAATAGAAATATATTTTTTTTAAATTCTATACATTCTCTTACCTGGTAACCACCTTGTCACACTTTCTAAAACTTGCATCGCTTTTCCAAAACAATTTTGGAGACAACTTGCCCCTTGATTCCTCATTAGTATTTATGAAATGCACAAAATTACTTACTTTTTTTCTATTGGAAGCTTGTTTACAACGGCTTAAATAACACAATATAGAGTGCTAAGATATGGGTAAGCAAGCAACCGTAAACATGATTCCTCAAAATTGCTAAATTTAAATATATAAAAATCGTATGTTTTATAGCAGTGTGAGCTTAACCATAACGTAGTGCCCATACATAATTACCTTCTGACTAATTTACTTTAAGCCATGACAAAATCAAGTAGCTTACACATTGTAGAAAGTATTGATATTGATATTTTCATCAGCCTTTTAGAATGTAATAGGGATTACCGTTTCCTTGGGAATCACCAAAAGCCATAACAGGATGATTATATTTTAATGTACTATTTCTATGAGCTGAGTATGTTAAGAACGATATTTAAGTTTTCCAGTTAAGAATAGCATAAGGGAATATTTCTTACTTGAAACGTAATACTTTGACTTCAATTTTCAATAATAGAGTGTTGGTGTTTTTGTGTGAGGTTTTTACTTCTACA
Source organism: Euprymna scolopes (assembly GCF_053919585.1). Taxonomy (NCBI): domain Eukaryota; kingdom Metazoa; phylum Mollusca; class Cephalopoda; order Sepiida; family Sepiolidae; genus Euprymna; species Euprymna scolopes. Next base: position 41,279,677 of record NC_136518.1, read on the forward strand.
AATATTTTACATGAATTTACAATGGCTGGGTTCTCTAGTGAAATTGCCATTTTTTCTCCGGACTCTGACATTTTAGCACGTTTTAGTACGTTTTATTTTTATTGATTGCTTTACTTCCAGTTTTCCACGTAATACATTCGCTTATATTTATTCTATTATATGCGTTCACATAAGTTTTTATTGTGGGCATGAGAAATGTTGGTGTAATCTCCTTCCGTGGTAAAAGTTAATTCAGCGTATCACAAATTATTTTGTGTTACTTTTAACTATCAAGCACACGTTTCTGTAAAAAAGTAATTATGATAATGTTGGTAGTGTTGATATTGTTGAGTATAATTAGGACGCAAATAGATTTTAAAGAATTATCTTCGTGCCTACTCAAAGGAAATAGAAATTTACTTCTTTAGGCTATATATATATATATATATATATATATATATCTGTGTATATATATATATATATATATATGTGTGTGTGTTTGTTTTGTGGGTGTGAGTTTAATGATTAAATGACAAAAGTCTATATTTCAGATTTCATGATATTTGCCATATGTCAATATATTCCTTTAAATCAATTGGCATTTACACTTCTTTTTGGTATCTGTTTAGTAGCACAAAATCATTCACTTAATTTTTATACAAATATATGAATCTATTTTGTCCTTAATTTTTCATTTTATTTCCTTTTGTCGGGTCGATAGTGGCTATTTCTTCTGAACAGTTAAAAGAATAATAGGTTCATTGATTGATATAATAATTAAATGAATGATTTTGTGCAACGAAACAGATGCTGTTAAGAAGTGGAAATGGCAAAATATTTAAAAGAAATAAATTGTGAGATGGTCCACATCATTAATTGTGAATATAGACATTTTTTTTATTTATTGATTATATGCTATCTTATTACATTGAGCTTGTTAAATTAGGATTGGTATATACAAAGGAAATATAAGTGAAAATATAAAAAAATCTCCTACCACACACAAAGACCCGCACACACACACACACACACACACACACACACACACACACACACACACACACACATATATATATATATATATATATATATATTCTGAGCCGCATAAACATAACAAATTAAGAGAAAGGTAAAATATTTTTTTTTTTTATTTGTTGAATCTAATTAACGTAGAACGTATTTACAAAAGGTTTATACATTTCTACTACTTTTATTATTTTTCCAGAAACTTATTGACAATTACTGATCAATGACTCAGTTCCAATTTAATATTGATTAAGCAGGCCAATGCGAGAGGAACGAACATCACAAGTGAACAGAATCGATTTTTTCACTGTTCAAATGCGACCTGAAAATGCACAAGTAACTGAAAAAAAAAACAAAAAAAAAACATTAAAACCTCTTTGATTCGATTGTTTCTTATCAACCGACATTGTCTGACAAGTTATACCAAACTCTGTTTCGTATCAGTAAACTCTTACTATCTATTTTCTATAAACAAATAAACTAGAGAGTTTCACTACAGAACATAAACAACAGAGTAGGTAAGCGTTTTAATAGGATATTACATCTCCATATTGTATGAAGTACCACTGAATATGGGCAATGTATACATTGATAATTCAAAAAAAAACTGAAGCTGAAATTGTGCATGCTTATATTCTTATGTGTGAGCATTTTGAATTGGTTGACTTGCCGAGGGTAGGTAGGTGGGGAAGAAAGGAGTGCTGGGAGCTGTGACCAACACGGCCGGTGGTCCGTTAATCAAAGAACCTGTGTGCCTATTCCTTACAAGTTAAATAGACATTTCAGTCGCGCGTGAATCTCGTTGACTAAGAGTTGGAGTAGATAAAAGGGGGGGGGCGCTCTACTGTTGTTGTAGTAGTTGTTGCAGTCTTTTAGACAAATTACACTTCGACCATCGTTACCCATTTGTTGCTTTTACAAGGAAAGACTGCTTGTAAGCAATGTGTCGGAATTAGCATCCGACGAGTAGGGGGGAGGGGAATAAAAGACGGTTTAAGTCTTGCAACGAAATGTCGACGTTGCTTAAAGGCAGTCTTTCCTTTTGTTTAGGTAAAAATGCAGTCATACAAAACAAGATTAAGTGAATATTAGGATCATTGCACACTATTTTATTATTTTAGTTTGATTGAATATCCCGGTAGTTTGTGTAAACTTAAAACAGTTACACAGAACAACATCAGCTAAATAAGAATTTATTCAAATAAGGAGATATGCTCACATCTTGATTACATTTATCTATTTTATTTTATTTTTTGTAAGAGTAAACGAAAACTTCACACAATACAACATATAGTGAAGAAGGCAATTATTTTTATATTGTCCTGTGCTTTCATGTCTTTCGTGCACTTTCAACCTGGAACGTGGTTGAAGAAAAGATCCAAAATACACGCAAAAGCTACAATTACAAATGATAAGTTTATTCTAGTTATTACATGTCTATTTTACTAAACATGGGTTTCAATGGATTCTGAATGTTTTTTTTTGTTGTTTGTTTGTTTTTTTGAAGTTGAAAAAGAATTTATATAAAACGGCATGAAAAATATTCAATCGTTATGTTAAATGATTATTGGTTAGTGCAAAAATAATGTCGTTCTTTTTTAAGTTCAACTTCAGAAGATCATAACTCCTTTAATAATAAACTGTATTAATCGAAATAAGAACCATTAGAATCGACACACAAACAGGACAAATGATGTACTTATTCCGTTAGCATAGAAATCAGGCTTTTGACGCCTTCTTCGCGCAGGAAGTTGTCGAGATGCTTGAAAAAGTGATAATCGGTGGGCTAGAGGTCTGATGATGAGGGCGGATAAGACAAAGTCTCGTAGCCCAATTCGATCAGATTTTGTAGGGTCAGTTGAACAACATCCGAATTCAAGAAGTTGTAATGTTGAGACAGGCCGCAGACCAACAAACAATCACAATTACATTTTTTAATTTTGGGTTCGGAAAGTGTTATGGAGCTTTTCCGGCAACCAATCACTTTACAGAACGTCGGCAGTTGTCGTAAAGGATCCACGTTTTATCACACGTCACAATCTGCTCGAGAAATTAGTCGTTTTTATTGCGCAGAAAGAACATAGAAGACAGCTCAAAACGACGTTTTTTTTTATTCATGCGGCACTGTACTATTAAACTTCTTTGACTTTTCTATTTGCTTTAAATGGCAAACGATTGTTGAGTGATCGAGCTCGAGTTCAACAACCACGGCTCGTGTGGTTTTGCGAGGATCAGCTTCAATTTCGGCTTTCAAATGATCGTTTTCAACCGCAGTCGGCCGGCCATGACCATCTTCATCTTCTAGGTTCTCGTCACTATTGCGAGATTTCTTGAACCACCATTGTGCCACACGTTCGTTGGTGATTACTGGGCCAAACGGATCATTGATATAACGAGCTGTCTTGCCAGTTTTTCTGCTTAGTTTGAAGTGGAATAAGAAAATCATGCGGATTGGAATTTTGTCCAGGCTGTCAAAAAGTTTGCAAAAAATGAATTAAGAGATTAAGAACGGCAACGAATAACAAGATTAGATAGTACGAAAAACGTGGTGCAAAATGATATATAACATTGGCATATATATATATATATATATATATATATATATATATATATATATATATATATATATATATATATGAAGGAATCATTTATAAAAAAACATATGTGTGAAAACGATACTGTTTTTACACCAACCAATATGTCAATTTATTACACCAACCAATATGTCAAGTTAACTCTTTAGCTAATATCTCATCTTTTAAAAAACAGGATATCTTCTTTTTTCAATTACAACTAATAAAAAAGGGTATGGACTCCGTTTTCTAGTAAGATACCTTATTGAGTTCGATTAATAGCTTATAAGAATTTATCGGTGTTTGATAAACGACCATAATCAGAAAAATCAGGACTGTGACATCTTTCGTTCTTATCTTCTGAATATGTTCAATGATCTTAAAGAAGTTTCTTAATCTTTAGATTTCATACTTTTACATGTGTTCATTCGTCTTACTTTTGTTTTGTGTCAAACATAAGATTCAATTATCCTTTCGCAGACTACATTTTATTCTACTTTATGATTTATCCTGTATTTTTCTTCACAGGAACACACACACACACGCGCGCGTACGCACGCGCACGCACGCGCACACAACACACACACACACACATATATATATATATATATATATATATATATATATATATATATATATATATATATATATATACACACAGGGTGACCCAAAAAACGGGCCCACATCCAATTAGGCTCCGTTTCTTAGTGTTCTGTCCGAATGAAATGAAACTTTGGTCATAACTAGTTTATTATATTCCAAACATCACATCAAAACAATAGGGTATTTGGCTTATTTTCTCTGTCCTATAGCATGTGTTCATGATGACCTCATTTAGTTTTTGTTTTTTGGGGTCACCCTGTGTGTACATATATATATATATATATTTATATATATATATATGTATATATATATATATATATATATATATATATATATATGCATATTGGTATTTATTTATCCAGACATGTACAAGATTAGCTACATGACAATGTTTCATTTTCTCGTTATTTTATATATTATATTAAGCGGAAAATCTTTTTTTACCTTTAAGTGGTCATATTGAAATACCTATATAAACACGTACATGATTAGACATACATTTCGCCTGAATAAGAAATATATTTAAATAGCTGCGGATTGTGTCATTGCCATGCAAGAGTAGCGGAGCTTGTACATGTCTCTGTGAACAAATATCGATCAAAATAATCTGAAAAACTTTATTATTGAGCATTTTATATATAACCGGTAGAATATTTATCAGAGTAATATATATATTTTAATTCATGCTATATATATATATATATATATATATATATATATATATATATATATATATATATATATATATATATATACATGGAAACGCATTCGTGTATTTATATAAAAGAATAAACGTAACAAGACGTTAATGCATTCTAGACTGACGAGTTTTATAAAGATAGAATGCAGATTATTGTTTTGCTTAATTGGCTTGTATCCAATAAATTACACGCACACACATAGTAACACACACACACACATATATATACATATATATTTTTTTATTTTATTTTTCTAAGAGTAAACGAAAACTTATATATGCTGTATCAATTAAGATAAAAATTAGATATAATAAATCCCCAGACGTACCTCTCCATCGTACAGTATATCAATATACTATGGTTGACTGGGATAGTTTTCGTACATTTATATCGGATCTAACTCTATAGTATCAGACCTGACCGAATGGTTAATTGTAGGTATAGACCGTTTCATACCATCGAAAGAGTTCCAGCAAAAAACCTAATAGCCAGCCAGCCATGGTTTTCTCCAGAATGTGCTGCTGCCATTACGTACAGAAATCAATTTTTCCACTGCTTCCAACGTAATTGATGTATGGAAACAAACACCGCTTTCAGAACTCCCAGCAACCATTGTAAGAAAGTAATAAAGAACGCAAGAGAGGTGTATGCTCAATCCGCCTAGTCCAAAGTAGCTGAGCAGCGGCTTGCTTCCCACCAGTTTTGGAAATAGCAAACAGAATCCTGAACAGAAGCGTGTGCTCTATCCCAATTATCATCAATGGGCCTGAGGTAATCTCGTCAGCATCAGACAAAGCCAAGCTCTTTGCCAAGAACTTTGCAGCTAATTCTATCCTGTGCGGCAAAGGCCGCCAACCCTCAAAATTTTCTCCTGTATCAGAAAACACGGTATGTGACATACATCTATCTGTACGTAATGTTGCCAAGCTAATCAAAAACCTTGATTCCAGTAAAGCAACCGGCCCTGACGATATTCCAATTATAGTACTCAAAAAACGTCAACCAGAACTAGCATCCATACTTACAAAACTGTTTAAACGTTGTATTAACGAGAATTGCTTCTCATCACCCTGGAAAATCTCATCAGTATAACCTGTATTTAAGAATTCTGATGATCGCTCATCCCCCTTTCTCTACAGCCCAATAAGTCTCCTGTGCGTCATGAGTAAGTTACTGGAATCTGTGTTAAATAGAGAAGTAATTAACCATCTCAGCAAACAATCACCTACTTAGTGACACACAATATGGTTTCCGTTCTGCTAGATCTACAGCAGATATACTTACAGTTATATCATAGGTTTAGCGAATCTCTCGACGAAGGCAACATTTCTAGGACAATTGGTCTTGACATATCGAAGGCCTTTCATAGGGTATGGCATGAAGGTATATTTCACAAGATCTCTAGCTATATTATAGCTGGAAATATCTTCTGAATTATTAAATCATTTCTTTCTGACAGGGTCATAAGTGTAGTTCATAAATAGTAGGTCATAAGTAGTAGTTGATGGGCAAAAATTAATGCTGGAGTCCCCCGGGGGTCCATCCTGGGGCCAACACATTTGCTGATCTACATTAATGATCTTCCAAATCAAATCCTTACATCATTTGTAGACAGTTATGCTGATTATACTACCTCTGCTTTATCGTTATTTTCATGGAAAGTGTTCGACCGAGCTTCAGTCTATGGCCCCCTCACTAAACTTTTACAAAAAACACTCGTCTAGTTGAAAACACTATCAATATTCCCCTCACTCGTTATCTGTGCCTAAACCTAAACGTAGATTCCATGAACAAATCTTCTTTCTGAGAACTGCACGCCTGTGAAATTGTCTTCCGTTTTCTTGCTTTCTAGCTGACTACAATATGGTTGTCTTCAAGTCTAACGTAAACAAGTTCTTGATGAGCCGTTCCACTTGTTAACAAATTTACTGATTTTCCATTACTAATGATTACTATATTGTCCAATTTCAATTGTACACTATGTAACCCTTATGCTCGAATGGATCATTGGCCTTGATAAGTGGCGATCTCTCTCTCTCTCTCTCTCTCTCTCTCTATATATATATATATATATATATAACTACTTAATTTACTCACATAAAATTAATATACGAAAGTATAGATTTATACGTAAACTTTAAATATTTACTCCAAAAGTGTTCAATAAGTAGGTAGAGCTAGTTAGTAAGTTATAAAATATATAAGGCTTATGAGCCTAAGCTTGAAGAGTCCTAGAGTGGATGAAACGCGGAATATCCAGTGTAGCTTAATCGCCATATATATTTTATAACTTACTATATATATATATATATATATATATATATATATATATATATATATATATATATATATATATATATATATATATAATAGTCGTTTCTTGCCTATTAATTCTATTTTAAACGCGTTCCAACAGCCAAATAACAGTATTTACTTCTGACGGGAGCTGCCTAACGTAATCATCATGTTTATCATAATCCGAGCACTTTCTAATCCTTCAAAATCACTTTTAACTAATGGAGAAAAAGGATAAATAACTAACCAAGAAAAAACTTTATAAATTGTTCAAAACCAGATAAATTTATTCCAAACAATGAATCCTGAACGATTGGAAAGTACTCAGACTTATGATAAACCTGCTAATTACTTCAACCAGTTCCCGCTAGAAGTGAAGACAGTTATTCGGCAATTTGAAAGGATCGAAAATAAAATTAATAGAAAAAACGTCTATTTTATGTAATGAAACATGCCAAAGTGAAAAAATGCTGCGTACATATATATAATATATATATATATATATATATATATATATATATATATATATATATATATATACTGTGTCAATCGCTTTATTGCAGATTAGTAAAATATACATTATTCACTAAATATACGTCACAAAAACTGAA
>NC_136518.1:41292464-41322464 GCF_053919585.1 Euprymna scolopes
TACCTTTTTTCGGTTGAGGGGAGACAACCTGTATTTTAGTGGTCTAAGGGGGGTAACTAATCTATCTTATTTATCCTTTTAACTTTTTGTATTAAATATTATAATAGATCAGGGTGGGTGTGTCATTTAATTCTAAATTCTTTTATATATCTGTGTGCTGTGTTACAGGTCGTCTTATTCTTCTTCATATATACTACTAATATTTGTGCTTAATGTATTTTAACAAGAGTCTAAATGCCCGTTACCCTTTTCTGATTTATGCGTTAAGTTGGTTGCATCTAGAATACTCTTGGAGAACTCCTTTAGGTGGCGTCCTCGTTTATTGTTCTGTCTTCCCAGTTTATTAGTAGCGCTTGTCTCTTATGCAGACATCCTTTGACTGCCTCACTGCGTACGTTCAAACAGGTCTTTTGAGGGGCATTAATAGTCTTTATGATGTGGTATTTCTCCGCGTCACAAAGTGGGCATCGTTTTGAGGATGGTGAGTAATATATACATATTACTCCTTTGTGCCGCATTCTTGTATGCATGCAACCTAGTTATCCCACTCTGCCCCCATTTAACTAAATTTTCAACTTAGTTATTTATATCTTGATTTTTCTTTTTTATCTTTTTATTTTTACTTTACTCTTTATTCCTTAATTATATTCAATTTATTATTTTTACGTAATCATTATCATTATCCCATTAATTTTATTTACATTTTCGCTATTATTATTATTATTATTATTATTATTATTATTATTATTATTATTATTATTATTATTATTTTCATTTTAAATATTTTCTTTTTAATAATAGTACATTTCCCCCCTATTATCCCACCTCGCCCATCATCCACATCATAAATTATATGTTTGTCCTTTTATCCACCTCCAAAAACTTTGCTACCCTATCCTTATACCGCTGACTTCTAACCCTAACTACTCCCTGCATATTTATCAACAAAGAAACCCTAGAATTATTGCTACATATTATCTAATATATCTCTAGGTATTCTGAAATTGAGTATTATAGCCTTACCCAGGCCCATCCAATAACTTGCTCATTTAACTCACTTCCTAACCCTCTGTCGCCTCACTAAATTAAAACCCTGTAACAGAACGTCCCATGTAATCCATTTTGTTCAACCCTGTTTAGAATACGCCCATTCACCCTTTCGTCCTAAAACATCACCATAATACCCATCCCAAAATTATACACGACTTCATACTGCTGTTGTCATCTCGGTTGCGTCTGTCAATAAAAAATGCCCCTGCATAGATGATAGGCATCCTATACACCGATAAAATAGAGTTACCACCAATCCACACTATATACCTCCCCTGAAACCTTGACATATACTACATACATTTAAGACTATGATAAAGACCGTATACATATTTCTACATTACATTCTATATAATAAGTTCCTCCTTTATTTAAAATTCGATAATATCATCTATAATTTTAATTGATCTATTTCGTTCCTGATGAATCCAACGCTAGACGCCGCATCCCTACTATGTTACGTAGCATTTTCTCTACTCTTGTGAGGAGAAGCATAAGGCTTGGAAATGCTTGGCATAAAGAGCTCCTTCTATCCACCCACTAATTGTTTGTATTCTCTTATTGAATAAATGAGCCAATCTATATTTACCAATATATAGTTTTTGTGAATTCATTTACCATTTCTCTTGTTCTCCTATATAAGTAGCAATGGCACTTGTTGAGCTTTATATTGTCCCGATAATCTCCTTTTAGAGAATTGAGCTCACTCCTTTCTTCTAAAGCACTAAGCTATATATATACACACACACATATATATATATATATATATATATATATATATATATATATATATATATATATACTCTCCCCTTATATATTTTTTTTCTTAATTTAGCCTTGCCGAGTTGACATTTTCTTCCATTTCTTTACGCACGTTTTATCTTCCTTATAATAATATTATTGGAATTCATTCCCTTTTCCTTGTACCTATTTGTAAATTATTCCACGCACTTCCGCTTTTTGGATTACTTTGGACTATCTTCCAATTATGCGATTCACTTGGATTTTACTTGCGCGAATGGAAATATAATTTTGGATTTTTCCGTCATTGTATACTTAATTTTTCACCAGACTATCAATTCGCGTGAAATCACTCTTTTCTTCGTCCTATTCCCTCTGCTTCACTTTTTGTTATCAAGTAAGATCTTTGACTTACTTGTAGTCTCATTAAATACTTTTGCAAGCAAAAGTCGATCCCGCATTTTGGTAAATCCTACCCTCTGATGAGAAGGAAAGTTTTTCTTCGAAATTCCGCGGATATTAAGGACTATCTACTTATTTAGTGTTTTCATTTTTAAAATAAAACATTTTTTAAATTCTTTTTCAAAGTGTGTTTAACATGTTTTATTAAGTATGTATTCTTATATATATATATATATATATATATATATATATATATATATATATATACATATATATACATATATATATAATTAATGAAACAAGGGGATGTAGTGTTTACCTAATATACGCAATGGTAAATTCGAACTAATATAAATAACAGTATTTTTATATAAAAAATGATATCCCAACATAATTAAAAAAAAAGATCAATACGCAATGGAGAATAGAGCTTATTATTAGAAAAAGAAAATTAAAACTGTAAGTTGAACTTTACAATCAAAATTTATTGTTCGACTGAATACTCCAAAAAACAATTTACAAAGTCCTTATTCCGCGGAGTTTCTAAGAATGCTATTCTTATTATTCTTATCATCAGAGGACATATAGAAATCAGCAACTTATATTTGTAGCAATGCTAGAATTTAGTAGTTATTGCAATAAGTGAAACCGCAATTCATTGTAGTTATTAATCGCGGCTAATTTTTATATTAGTTGTTTACATATCCAATATTTTTTTTTTTGTTGGCAATTTATAACTACAATAAATTGCGGTTTCACTTAATGCTTTAACTAGCAAATTCTAGCATTGCTACAAATATAATTTGCAGATTTCTTTATGTACTCTGATGAGAAGAATGATAAGATTATCATTATTTGAAACTCCGCGGGATAAGGACTTTGTAAATTGTTTTTTGGAGTATCCAGTCGAACAATGAATTTTGATTGTAAAGTTCAACGTACAGTTTTAATTTTCTTTCTCTCTCATATATATATTTATATATATATATATATATATAAATATAGGGAAAGAGAGTGGTGTGTGTTAACTGGCAGGTCGTTACATCCGCTGAAATATATGTTAATTCGTGCTGATTTCGTATTCATAATTACAAAGCAAATCTTTGTTAAACATGTTATACCTAATAAATAGTAGTGATTTAAAAGTAGGTAACCAGATCTAGAATCGAAATCTAAACATTTATCGAATCAGATACGTCTTTTACCCATGAAGCTATCGAGAGATGAACATGGAATATTTAATATGAAAAATTTAAAGAGATTAATTGAAATTTGCATGCAAAAAGAAGTAATAATGTGTCAGTAAGTTAAAATAAACGGTTTACGTTTCAACTTGCCAATATATGAAAGTACGCGTTATAATTGTATCTGAACTAAGATTTAATAGATTATATATCAACCGATGTGATAAATAGTTTTTGAGTTTCCTGGTTTAACATCTACATATGGACAGGAACACATGCGTATAATGTTTTATTTATGTAGATAGTATTACTAACATTTTAGGGAGGTGGTGTTTGATCAACATTGCTGAAGATCAATGATTTAATATAATGTTTATTTTATTATGAAATCCTTCACACAGTGTTTCATGGTAAAGTGATGATACCTTACATTAACAGCAGGACTATTGTGAATTCGAAAGAGAAAGTTGATGAAATAATTGCAAGTAATTAAAGGGAGTGCTGATTAAATTGTTTCCCAACGAAGAAAATATAAGTATTAAATAAGTTTTGTTGTATATTTTTAAAGTTAAAAAACTTCCACGACTATATATATATAAATAGATGACTACACACACACACACACGCACACGCGCACAAGCGCACACACATATATTATATATATACATATATTTATATATTATATGTTTTACATTGATTGTATATATATATATATATATATATATATATATATATATATATATATATATATATATATATATATATATACAATCAATGTAAAACATATAATACCGAAACAAATTATCGTGCTTTTTGGCAATAGACGATAGACGCTTCTACTCAAAAGGGATACACAATCCTAACCTCCCAAATAAAAGACTAGATCATAAGCTTATGTAAGAGAGTCTCACATACAGGCTATTTGAATAGGATAGTACGACTGGTTAATCATTGAAATGTCTGATGAAAGAAAATTACCTTCCCTATTAATGCTATCTTTGTATTTTGCTCTTTGCACTCGCCAGACACTTAACAGAAGAACACACTTCGATTTGGAAAAGCAGAGATGGCGAACGACCAAAGGTCACGCTGCACAAAAACCATCAAATTTAATTGTTTCTCTTAGTTCCTTATTACAACAATATAGAATATTTAGAAAATAGAATTGTGTTAAGCAATGCGCGAACAAAAGATTATTCCTCTATAACAATAATTGTTTGAGTAATTTTATTAAACAATTATATATATATATATATATATATATATATATATATATACATACATATATATAAACACGTACATACACACATATACACAAACATTTATATATATATGCATATATGTATATGCATATATATATTTATACATATATATACATATACATATATATATATATATATATATATATATATATATATATATATATATATGTGTATACTTATTAAAAGTAGCCCAGGAAATATAGTAGAAATGAGGAACATCCTTTTATTTTTAAATTACCTATAAAAAATTGTAATTGCCTGTAGTGTTATAAAAGATGCTGGATGTGCTACTCATTAACATCTGTGCATTTCTGGAAACATTTAACAAAGTTTGAAGATACTGCCTGTAGATCTTGCCTAATGATTCTCCTGATAGCGTCGGTAATGTTCTCCATTAGTTGGTCTAGATTGTGAAAATAATTTGCTTTTCTGTTTAAAAAAGATGCTAAGTCTGAGGAAATGGTGGTCATAACCCTTTGCTTATTGTACTCTCTTCAGAAAACATGTCAATAACTTGTGTGAATGGTTTGTGAGACGTGTGGCATGTACTCTAATCTTGTTGAAAAAAGTGTTGCATTTTTTGTTATTGATGCCAGTTGGTCGGTAAGTAAATGATTATAAAGATCGACCTGCTTAAAGTTGGCTTAATCGAAAAAAATGAATTTTTTTTTTTTTTTTTTACAAAGGCATCACCACATTATCAAGGCCCAGAGGCCACTCAAGGATAAGGGTTAAAGAGTGTACAGTAGAAGTAGGTCAATATAGTAATCATTAGTAATGAAAATTTGGTAAATTTAATGACTTATATGGAACGGCTCATCAAGAACTTATTTACGTTAGACTTGAACAAAACCATATTGTAGTCAGCCGGAAAGCAGGAAAACGGAAGACAATTCCACAGGCGTGCAGTTCTAAGAAAGAAGCTTTGTTCATGGAATCTACGTTTAGGTTTAGGGACAGATAAAGAGTGGGGGAAATTATTGATAGTGTTTACAGCTAGACGAGTGTTTCTTGTGAAAGTTTGGCGAGGGGGGACCATAGATTGAAGCTCAGTTGAACACTTTCCATGAAAATAACGATACATCAGAGACAAACTCGCAACATCTCTTCTGTGAGATAGAGGTTGCAAGGAGGAGAAAAGGACATCTCCTACGAGGCTACGAAGTCTATTTTGAACTCTATCAAGGCAGGCCAAGTCCTTTCTAGCAGCTCCTGCCCAGATGTGGCAACAGTATTCCATGCTTGGACGTACCTGGCTCTTATATAGATAGAGAATAGCATCAGCAGTGAGATATCTACTGGATCGATAGAAAGATCCCACCATTTTTCCAGCGGCCTTGGCAACAGATTTGATATACGTGTTCCATTTAAGATCAGGAGTAATGGTCAAGCCCAGAAGCTTGTCAAAACTTGAGGCCTCCTGAAGACGAGAGCCATTCATTTCAATTGATGACAAATGTGGATTAGAATGCTGAAGATTTAGATAGGTCTGGCTACTTTTAAGTGGGCCACCTTATATATTTCTATCTATCTATCTATCTATCTATCTCTATATATAATATATATATATATATATATATATATATATATATATATATATATATATATATATATATATATATTGGATGACCGCGTCCGCTGTCGAGAGAAGTAGGTCCATTCCACAATCGGATTTCACCGCGGTGATTTATCTGTTTAAGTTAGTAGACTTTCTTGTGTGGGGCGTTTGCTAAGTTTCAGTGCTTGCCTCCCATGCAATAGGCACAAGTCACGAATCTCGAGTTCGGATATTTCTATTTAATATGCCCAAATAAGGGTTTGTTGGCTGCTCTCTGTCTTGTGGAAATAATTATATAATCTCTCACATTCTGAAATAATATATATATATATATATATATATATATATATATATATATATATATATATTGATTCATAAATGTTATAGTAAAGTATACTAAATGACTTATTATGTATATTTCAAAGAAATTTTCATATTAGTATTAGTATTTATAGGATATAACTAGTCAGATATAAAAGCTCAATAAATGCAAAATGGAATAGAGATTGATATAAGAATATAAATAAAATTCTGTAAACTAAGATTACAAAGAATTAATTCTCGACAAGAACCCAATATTTATATGCAGAAAACTCATTTTATCGCGGAGTTTAAAGAATGCTTCTTTTATTTAGTTGAAAGCCATAAGCAAAATACACTTTTTTTGATAAATTTAACTTTTTAGCGCATGAATTATAACGGAAATATATGAAGGAAATCATATTTACATAAAATATAACGAAAAATGTTTTGAGAATACAATAATACATAGGAAAAAATATTTTATAGAGTCAGAATAAATCCCCAAAAATATAGTAGGGATGCAAGGAGATACTCCAAGTTAAAATTCAGGTACCTTTATTATCACATTTTGAATCCGGGTAGAATCACTGTTTTAATATGATATTTTAAGTGTTTCTATATAGAGATTTTTTTTATGTGAAAGAAGTTTTTTCAACCTTAAGTTTATGCATTACAAAAATGCTTTCTTGAAGGACAAAGGTAAAAAAGAATATGATGAGATAATTGAAAAAAAAAAGAAGAAATAGTTGAATACACTCTGGACTATCACCCAAAAGTTCTAAATTATGGGTATGCTCTTTTTACTAAAGGAGAGATGGTTGGCTTAAATTAATTGAAACTACATCGGGTATTTTTAAATATGTTTCAAGCGTGCTCTCTGCAAGATTGAGACTACTTTTTCCAGGTACCCTTTAGTGCATACTTGGGACTGCAATAAATGTATATCAATGACCGATTCCTAAGCTTGTAAACGCCCGCCTGATGACCATTTCTGTGTCTACAAATTGAATGAAAAATTCGAGAAAATTTCATCTAAATACACTGATACGTTTTCTTTCGAAGTGGTATTTTTCAATCTCTAGTGTCATGAGTAAAAATTTATATATATATACATATATATATATATATATATATATATATATATATATATATATATATATATCAGGTCTAATATAATATCATATATTAATATATAATACATATAATAAACACACACACCCCCATATATATATATATATATATATATATATATATATATATATATATATACATATATATATATATTAATAATATAATATATATTGGGTCTAATATATAAGTAGGCCGTCCAGCATCGCCCGGTCGTAAAATACGCTTTAATATGATATTTTGATTAGTGCATATTTCTTATGTTTTATTATTTTATGTTAGATCCAATATATAGTAATGATTCAGTTTTTCAAAAAAATGACCCGTGCGCCAGCACCGAGCATCGAAACCAAAACTTTAGCTTACAGTTTACTTTTTCCTTTGACGTTAAAGAGACTTATAGTTACTAAATACTAGAAAACCGCGACATGGTCATAACTGTGTAGCAACACATTACTGCTTATATAAAAACAAATTGAAAATATACCATTGCTCTAATACGGTATTGAGCACTCTTGCAATAACCTCGTTATATTCCATTGGTCACCTTACTTTTAGAAAATAGCAGCGTGAAATTATATATATATATATATATATAATATATATATATAATATATATATATATATGCAATAGTATTTCAGCCGGGCGTTGCCCGGGTGTTTGGATGTTTATGTTGAGCTAAATAAAAGTGGTAGTAGGAAGGCAGGCTCGAACCTGTACAGCAAAGGAGGAAAAGAACGGGATAAAACATTTAGTTTATGCTACAACGACCACCGCCAGTTTTTTTTTAATTAAGGCTAGACAATCTAAAGAAGATGATAACTTTAAATAATATCGACGAAAAAAGTGACCTCCCTATAGAAAACTGCCTAGTTTAAGTAGAATATATTAATGTTTTTAGCCAAGTTTTCCATATTTGTCGTATGAAAGGTCGAACGTATAAACGATACTGATCTTGGTAAAATCCGTCGCCTCTATTGAAATTTAAGGCCGATATACAAACAGACATACACACATACATTTATATATTGGTAACTAAAAATTTTCGAGCCAAACTGATGAAAAAGCTTGCCGTATCTCTTAATACCCTTTATGTAAAATTTCAAATATTTAGATCAGAAATTGTCTGAGTAACTAGAAAGAGACCGCAGAGGTCAATTTTTTAAAAACTTTGACCCCTATTCTGACCCCTTAAAATTCATTGATTTGGGCTCAAATCTAGTTATTAAGTTAGATCCATGTCCAAGGAACCTATATCTAAAATTTTAAGTTCGTTGGCCCAAAATTGTCGGAGAAGTTTGGTAGGGTTCTCAAAGGTTAAATCGTTAAACTTTGACCCTTAATCACCAAATTTCTGGCGATTTTCCCAAATCTCAGTACTCTGTATATCACATTTCGAGTTTGTATACTAAAAATTGACAGAGTTCTTGCATAGGTAAATGAACACAGACACACACACAGACACGTTCAATTATATATATATATATATATATATATATATATATATATATATATATATATATATATATATATATACACACACAATTTCCCATAACTTTTTGCCTAGATTGGGAAGGAAAAACTTGCTGCTATTTTTTCAAATGATCTGAGACTCTAAATAATTCAGCTATTGCGACACAAGATACATCAGCCTGCCTAAAGATATACATTTATTGAACTTAAAACTAATTTTCTAATGGAACTCAATAAGGAACGTCCGCATTATGTACTACAATAATGCTAGATTTATTTGGTGTCCTATATCTCTCCTATATAATTTGTTCACGAGGAGATTATATTCCAAGATAAAATCTTTTACAATTATTATCAATATAAAAATAAATGTCTATAGCTTTCGAAACGACCGTACACTCAAGATGATTTTGTTGGTTTTTCTTTTTGAAACTCATTCATAATTCACAAATATTAATCTTTTACGCAATATATATATATATATATATATATATATATATATATATATATATATATATATATATATGTCGGGTCAGAATCGCCCAATATGTTCCCCGTTTCATCCGAGATCATCAACCTACCACCAGAAAATCTCAACTGATAGAATCGTCCATCGGCCAACACTTGGTCGATAAAAAGGAGTGCGGTCTTGTTTTCTCTCTGGAGTGCTTTTCTGTTTTGTACAGAGGACGCACAAATTTCCACCTGTCTGTCCTCGAAGCACTTGCCATCATTGCTAACCCCCCTACTTTGTGTAAGCAGAGAAACCTCCGGCTTCAATTAGAATTATTTGGGTAGCAAGGTTGTTTTTTTTTCTTTTCTTTTCTTAACCTCCTCTCCGCTCTTACTCCATACCACTACCAAATATTCTAAAAAATAATAATTTTCAGACTCATGACCCTTGAAAATGTTAGTCTGAACGAAAAGCGCTTCGGGTGTATTTTAAGGATCTTGTTTTTAATCGACTTATTTATTTTATTGAATTGTACATATAACTTGCCCCATTATATATATATTTTTTTCTTTTCCTCACCCCGTTTTCCATTTTTTTTAGTTGATTGAATTTACGCGATGGTTCACTTCTTTATAATTATTCTAAAATTTAGCCAAAATAATAATAATAATAATAATAATAATATGTATGTATATATGTATATATATATATATATATATATATATATATAATGTTACACTATCTTTAGTTGAACAAGATTGGGTGCTAGCATTATTATTCCTATCATAGTTTTACTAAGCAGTATCTTAGTCCGCCACAAGTAATTAGCCCACTATTTCGACCTGCTTGTTGAGAACGTGTCCTCGATTAGATTTGGTGTCGTTAAAAATTGACGTAAACTTCTTTTTTATCTTACCTTTACAATGCTTTATATTTTTCTGAACAATAAATAAAGATGATGTGCTATTTAAAAAAAACTCTCGAAAGCCAGAAGTCTGCCTGCAAGTGCTTTCCATTAATCTCTTGATAAATTTAAATGAAATAAACACCCTTCCCCCAGTATGATGGAGACATGGCGACACATATCTTAGAATAAGAAATTGTAATTTTCATATCATTCGGCACCTGTTCTCAACAAATCGTGTCAAAACTGTTTGCGAATCACATTAGGCAAAAGAGATAACACATCCCCAGAAGTTGATATTTCTAAACGTTACTTCTCGATTCGTATTTTTTTTTAATCAAAGCGAACCACCCACTTTCTATTTTCTCTTTTAATATAGCGATAATATAAAACACTTACTGATAAAATAAAAGATCTGCCCAGTTGATGAACTGGTTATTTGTAAGGTCGTTTCAATTTTCTAACTCCCAGGAGTTTTCATAATAATCGTAAATACGTCCACGAAAATAAGTTCATCATGATTTTTATTAAGTAAGATTTGCGTATCTTTCTGTTTGTGCATAAAATAACATCCTTCACAGTGAGATTGAGTGAGTTTATTTGTAATCATTTAGAATCCACTACCGAAAAATGTCGACGGATTGCTCAGACAGTGTTATCGGTAAAAGTGCGCTTTATATATAACACGCCTGGGTGCACCGCGTTGGCCAGGTATTTGGAGATGCGTGCTGAGTAAAAAAAATCTGGTAGTAGGGAGACAGGCTCGAACCCGTATCGGGAATGAGGAAAACACTCGACGTCTTTGCCGTTACATCTATCACCAACACGTAAGTTGCGATGGTTAAAATTAAGTCTAGTCAATCGAGGAGACCGGATGACTGTCGTAATATGCCGAAAAAACCGACCCCTCCCTGTAGAAAAGTCCCAGTTGAGGGCGAATGAATTAATGTTTTTAGCCAATTCTTCGATATTTGTCGTACGAAGGGCGGTGCTTCAAAACGAGACCAATCTCGTGAAAATCCCTGGCCTCTGTTGAAAGTTTTACTCATACACACATACATACACACATACATACATACATACATACATGCATGCATGCATTTAACCAGACAGGTGAGCTTAATTTTATAGAAGATATATAAATAGTTTAATTTAGAAAATTTAATAAGTCATTTTGTTTAACTTCTTGGAGAGATATGTTAAATAAAATTCCTTAATAGGTAAACAAACTCAAACAGTTTATCTATATATATATATATATATATATATAAGCGAAAATGTATCTATGCATGTGTGTATGTTTGTGTTTCTGCTAAAAACTTTCCACAGAAACAACAAAATTTCACAAACTCGGTATTATATCGAAGCTCTATCCATTGCTCCAAAAATATCGAAAAATGTGCCGAAAACGTTCATTTTTTCGTACGGAAATTGACAGTTTTTGACAGGGGGGGTCAACAAAAACGGCCCTCTCGACCGGTTCTACGCATGCGTCAGATGACGTCATGACCTGATTTACTTTAAATAGTTAAAAAACTATACACATTTTATGTAAGTCGCGTTAGGTCTGTTTATTAGCGCGTTGGTTCATTATCTAAACGTTTTGGGTTCGAATCGTGGTGTGAGATGTCTTTCTTTTCGATGTTTTGAATTTGATAATTGAACCAGTGTTATTTAAACCATTTTTCACGTAACGTTCGTTTTTCTGGTTTTTTTTTACTTAGCTTATCCACCCCCGACCGCACACCCCAAAACACCCGGCTAAACACCGATTTTTTTAAATGTTAAAATCGAAACAGGCTTATTTAAGCCATTTTTCAGGTATTCGTTTTTCTGTTTTCATCGCTCGTTTGCCTTACATTACTTTTTTTGTGTGTTTTTTCGATGTTTTTATTACCCCCCAATACCCGCATAATTAAAACGCTGTTTTCTTTTTTTTACTTCGCGTATAACAAACACACCTGTCGTCGTCGTCGTCGTCGTCGCCGTCGTCGTCGTCGTCACGCTCGACGACTTCCGGGCGCGTACCTGTAAATTTGGTTCAGTAACTCATTCTGGCTGGCCGATTTTATTTTCAAATTTCGCCTCAGGGATTTGGGGTCGATCCTACCCCCCGGGTTCTTTTTTATTTAATACCACACACACCTCAAAACACCCGGGCATCGCCGGATACCCCCCGCTAGTATTTAATAAGAGATAAAACCGTGCTCCTATTCGTACGGAAAGTGGCAGATTCGGCTAGTACAAAAGGGAATTTATTAAAGGTTTTGCCCTCATCTCTGAGATGCTGTCAACACAACGTAAATCAAGACGGACAAACTTGAAATAGAACAGGCTGTCTTCGAATATGCAGAAAGTATTCGAGAAATATGTCGTAATATAAAATATTCATTATTCCATAAGCGTTTGAAACATATGGCGATAAGCTGCAACAGATATCTGCTTCTTAATACAATTGAGGACAATTGCTATAAAACATGGGAGAAAACAGACAATTATTGGAATATATTGGCGATCATCAGGATGATTAATGCTAAAATTCAAACATTCGGAAATCTTGTTTGATGGATGTGAGCTGTAAGTTTCACGATAGATATATATATTTTACCTCTATCTTTGATGCGATGTTAGCTTATTGATTATCTCTGGAAGCGCCTTTTCCAACAAATACTGATAATGTGAAGGAAATTTTCAGCAGACTGGATTTCACCCTCCTAGTATGCCGACACCTCTGTGCCAATCATATGTGTATCATTTCGACGTGCTTGTACATCGCAAAATATATTCAAACATTTCTATTTTTAGCGTCATTTCACAAAGTGTATTTTGTCGAAATCGGAAATTTTTGAACAGGGGATTCTGCAGGTAAATCCAAACGGAAGCCATTATATATTTTACAGAGTTTGCATGCACTTGTTCCGTTCGCCATAACTGGAGAAATGTCCTAAGTAATTGGCAGTTGTGTTTTCGATCGCCAGCACGAGGAATTGAACTTTGAACCTTTAGGATAAACCTACTTTTAAAATTGATTTTTGCCAATTACTCTTTCGACTGTGCCATGGAGTCGATTTGAAATTTCATCCAGATTCCCGAGTTTGACAGAAACATTTCCGAGTTAAACCCGAAGAATGGCAGAGGTTATATCAACCGAAATATTGTCAAAATAACATTCAAGGTGATAACAGTCCACCGACAAATGGAAATAATTGATTAATCAATCCTCAACCCAAATATTCAGAAAATGGAAAGTTTTAAACCAATATCAAACAACGAAGTAAGAAAGAACAAGGTAAATTTAATGTGTTACAAAATATATATAAATAAAAGAGTCTGAGAATGTAGATAACAACGCCTGACTTTTTTCTTACAAGGAGTAACCACTTATCAAGGCCCGGAAGCCACTCGAGGATAAGAGTTTATGGGTATACATTAGTCAATGGGATTATAGCGTAGTAATCATAAGTAGTACAGATTTTGTGAATTGGATTACTGAGAGGGGTTGTTCATCAAGGTGTTTATGTTATTTTAGTTAGCCGGAAACCAACAAAACGGAAGAGAGTTCCACAGGCGTGCATTTCTAACAAAAAACAGCTTTGTTCATGAAATCTATGTTTAGGTTTAAGCACAGATAAAAAGTGTGTGGGATTGTTGATAGTAGTTTTGGCTATAGCTGTGTTTATCGTAAAAGTTTGGCGACGGAGGGCGATCGATTGAAGCTCAGCTGGGCACTAGCAATGAAAATAGCGATAAAGCAGAGGCAAGCTCGCAACGTCTCTTCTGTGGGGAAAAGCTTGTACGGAAGAGAAAAGGACACCCCCCATTTAGCTAAGGAGTCTATTTTGTCAAGGCAGCATAAGCTGCTTCTAGTAGCTCCTGCCCAGACATGGCAACAATACCTTATCATTAGCCGTATCTCATCTGTTAATAATTAAACTTCATTTTCCATTCGTTCAAAGCACTCCCTTTCATAATCTCTATGTAATTATAAATTGCGACATTTATGTTTTTTGAATGAATAATTCTAAGAAAGATATATGTTATTTAAAATAATTGCTTTTCAATAAGATCTATTAATTCTCTTTTACAAGATATATAATTGCAACAGCTATGTGAAATATTTAAACAAATTATTATTATCTTCTTTATAATAAAGAAAGTTAATTTTTAATATTATTGTATCGGTTTTAAAAAACCGATAATTTAATAATATCAAAAATTAACTTTCTTTATTTTAAAGAAGATAATAATAATTTGTTTAAATATTTCACATAGCTGTTGCAATTATATATTTCGTAAAAGACAATTAATAGATCTTATTGAAAAGCAATTATTTTAAATAAGATTAGATTATTATTTTCTTTTATATTGTGAGAACGATGATTAGAATTATATCATTATTTACTTGTCTTTAGTAGACGGATGTGTTTAAAATATAAATAGGCAGGCTAATAGAAAAAAGTCAATGAATGACAAATGATAGGGAATCTTGCTATTTTCTATTGCTTTGAGCACAATCCAAGAGAAAGTGGAAAGTTTTTCGTCACGTAGATACATTTAAATCGAAATACATGCTGTAAGATTTAATTTTGGAATTTGTTACGTTTAAATATATTCATTAGAATAAAAAAAGTTTAGCTACGGATTTTATTACAATAATTATTGTATTTATTGTAGAGGAAACCATAATTATTAAACGTTATATTAACGTGAAGAATGTTTTTTCTTTAACCTAACAAGGCATATCATCTTTTGGACGTGAAGAGCTACTATTTGAGGGAATGCCTAGAAAAAAGATAAACATATGGCAGTTTACGTTACATTTAAACTTCTGCACATCAGTACAGTCCCGGAAGCATGCAGAAGGAAATATATTCCAAAGTATGTCTTAATGAAGAAGCTATTAGGGTAGAAAGCTTTCTGGCATTTAAAGTGAACGATGAAAGGGTGAAATATTGTTGGCAAGCGGGTTTATCGGGGATATCTTGGTCGAGTAGACACACGTGCAACGAGTTAATCAAAGCACATTCAATAAAAATACTTGTAAAACAAGCACAGAGACGGGACAGGGGTTGGAGCGTTGTTGATAAAGTGGGGCTTATAAGATTGAAAACTCTTTTTTGTGACCCTATCCCAAATGGAGAGGTTAGTGCTAAATGCACCAGCCCTGATGTGGTAAAAATAAAGCCAGTATGGGGGAATTGTGGCTTTGTAGAAGTACAGGACACTCTCAGGTGAAACGCCCCTTTTTTGCAGCAGCTTTTGCAATGCCCTCACTGTATTTGTTCCAGTTCATATTGCCCGTTAATGTTAAACCAAAGAATTTGAAGAAATAGATCTCAGCTAGGGTGTTATTTGTCACGGATATCAGTGGTTGGAGAGGCGTCTTGTAATTGCTATAGAGCTTTGTATCATCAACAAATATACTCATCTCAGACACAATATTACCAGGAATATCGTTTATGAATATCAAGAATACTAGTGGTATAATGATCAACTCATTAGGAATTCCCCCATTAATGTTATGCTGCTTGGAGGTACGTACATCAATGCCAATCTGGATGATCTCATTGTCTAAGAAGGATCTAATTATATTTAGTATATACCCAGTTATATCGTGCAATTTAATTTTCATCAGCAGTCTTTCGTGTCAGACTTTGTCAAAGACCTTGAATATATCAACGGCTACGGCTCTGGTTTTCCTCGTTTTATCCAGTGCACGGTATATGTGTTCAGATATGACTGTTAAAATATATGCAGTAGAATTGCATAGGAGGAGACCGATAAGGCGATAATTAAGAGGATCAGTCCTTTCACCAGAAATTTTGTATACTGGTACAACTGGGGCCAACACTCCAGCTCTTAGAAAAGTAAGGTTCAGCAAAGTGTTTGGTTTAGAGCTAAGAAAGTTCGGGGGCTAGCTCAGCTGGGAATTGCTTAATTAGTATATCAGGGATTAGATTTATTCACACGCCTTGGATGTATGTAACTTTTTTATAATATCGCGGACATGAGAATGCGTGATTTTTACATCATCTATTGTGGCTTCCATACGCATAGGGAAATTTGGGAGGAAGTTGTTTGTTGGCTCTAAGGTTGGAATGAAGGCGAATCGCCGAACAAGCAGTTCCGCATGTTTGGTTGTCGTACATGCGACCTCCTCGTTGTTGGATTGTGTAGGAACTACTGATGTCCTTGTATTCGCTACAGCATTATAAATTTTCTCCAAATCATATCTTCTACGATTCTATGCATCCCCTGTTTTTTTTTCGGTATGCTTCTCTTTATCTGTCGCTATTTCTTTCTTACAACAATTTCAAGTATCTATGTAATTTTTTCTACTTATATTTGACGTATAATGTACAAACCGGCTGAATATATAAAAGTCTTTCTTATTCGGTTTCTTAAACTATATTGACTGCAAACTGATAGAAGAGATTTTCACTTCTGCAGAGATAATTATGAGATGTTACTCATAAAATGTCATACATGAATCAGGTTCTGTGGTATTTTAATTTATAGTAGGTTAAGCTCAAAAGTTAATTTGATAGCCTCTGTATATATACAAATATATATATATATATATATATGTATATATATGTGTATGTATGTGTGTATCTGTGTGTGTATGTGTGTGTACCTTTTTACAGCCATTACAATTGGACCGATCACAACCAAACCTGTCATGATAGTCCTCTACCTAGGGATAGTGCACACTATTTTCCAAGGTAAGACTAATGGTCAAGGTTATAAATTACGTATAGACTATCCTACAGCTAACACCATTGGACTGATCCTGACCAAACATCACATGATGATTGACTCAAACCTAGAACTTCTGCACACGGTTTTTCAAGGTCAATGTCAATAAGGTCATTAGGTGCGGCTCTTACAACACATACTGACTTCAAAGCTACCTGCAAATCGAGTGCCCGTATATGCAGCAAAGTTCCGCTTAAGCGCGCGTATCTTTCCTCATATATATATATATATATATATATATATATATATATAGGGCGGAGATGTATGTGTACAGGTGAACGTTTCTTTAATTATGTATGTGTCTACGTGCGTTTGTGTGTGCTCGCGCGCACGGCCGCAAGCTAACTCTCTCCAAGCACTTCACAACAAATAAAAACTAAATAAATAAACTGAATCATAGCCCCCCCCGCCACCTAACCTAAGTGAACATCCAATAGGTAAAGACATACTTATCAAGAAATCATCTCACGAACGAGACGCCAAAAACTTAAACATTAAAACTCGAATTTTTAAGTGACCCCCTCCTCCTATCCTCACACATCCTTCTCCCCATCCATGTATCCCTATGCCCTCAGCCACATGAGAAATGAACTTCCCAAACCCTCCCCCACAACTACCTAAGGTCCCTAAACTCCAAAACTAAAACATTACCGACATACCAAGCACCCCCTTCCACCTTTCCCCCTTGTTCCCGTCCTCTTTTTTCCGCTCTTCTCGTACCCCTCCCCTGACATCATTCACTATCTCATCCCATCATAACGCACATTTCTGTAAACGTCTGGGGAAGCTACAGACGGTGATAAAACATAAAACGCATATTTTCTCTACAACAGTATTCAGCACTTTCTGCAGGTTTTTATTAATTACCATTTCTACTATATATATATATATATATATATATATACATATATATATATACATATACATATATATATATATATATATAATGGTGTTTTTGTTTTTGTTTTGCGATACGTTTTGAATGAATTCAATTATTTATACGAAAGTGCATTTTTACCTGGGAGTTGCGAATGCTTTTCTTTTTTTCCCAATTTGGTAGACCAGCGGTACAAATGAATTTTTCGGGGTATTACTCTTTTGAAATATTGATAGAGAGGCAAGCATTTGAGACAGCGTTAGATTTGTCAATTCACAATTATCACATTCCATGGGGAAAAGAACTATAACATTTTATATCATGAATCACAAAGATGTTTGCATTATCCCAAATAATTCTTGTCAATTTCTCTAGTTACAGTTCTTACACAACTAATCAGTTAGCCCTTGTAGTCTGCATCCGGAAAAAGAAAGGGAAACATGTTTGTCAGCGAGAGCTAAATAATGATAGTGAGAGTAAAAAGAGATAGGACGTGATAAACAATTAGGCGAATCAGGCTTAAGATTAAGAGAAAGATAGTGTAGGGGAAAACAGCGAGGCACAACTACATAACGAAGCACATGAATTTGAATAAAATCAAGTTTTATAGAAGAAACTTCTAAGTTTGTCGGGCGATATTTTATGATCATTAAAATGCATGAGTGTGTTAAATATTCATAAACGTTCTCCGCATTTTCCAACCTACGTTTAACATATACCTTGCCATTTAACCTGCACGTGCATTTAAAGTTACCAAAAAAAAAAGTAATATCCTATTTCAGTTAAATACACAATACGAGAATCGACGACAATTTTTAATGCCTATCGATGACATAAATTCAGAAAAAATACAATTTCCTCTCTCTGGTTTTACGAGGTTTACACGCAAGACCCGACATTTTCATCCACAGAGACATAAAACTTCTCTCTGCAAGGGATTGAATAATAAACAGTCTAAAAGAGTTTTAAGAAGGTATTAAACTCATAACGTATGCGCTCTTCAAATGTTAATACGCAAAAAAGTTGTCTTGGCAGGAGACTTAGCTTTCGCGGCGGCTCCTGCCTTTAGAGATGTATATTTTCAGGAAATCAGATAATTAAAAATTATATTCCTCTTATTTTTAAGAGTTCAGAATAGTTAAATCATGAAAAAAAATGACCATGAAAAATAAACATAATTCTTGTAAAACGAATATGAAAAATATCTCTATAGAAACAACCTATAATTAACGCGAGGTAATGAATTGGAAGTTATTCACTTCATATTCATACTATGAAATGCGTTTGCTTGACAAGAGAAAGTACAGCCCGCCATTATTTCTAGCTATCGTTTTCGAGAAGGTAAATTTCATAGAAAACACATGTTTCTCATTTACTTTCTAGAAATGGGCTACCGTGGCTGCGCGGCGTTGCCCGGGTGATTTCAGGTGTGCAAAATGAAGCAAACGTTAGTAGGTAGGCAGGTTCAACCCCCTGACGCAAAGGGGGAGAACCTGAACTCTTAACCGCTGCGCTACAGCGGCAAAAAAAGTGAAAGACGTTTAAATTTAGCGATTAAAATGTTTAGTGAATGAGTTCAAACAAATGCATAAATTTTACGAGGTCATCACACCATAGTAGAAGGAAATGACGCACTTAATTTTACGCTTCAATGGATGTTTGGGGAAACCAGCTCCCGATAAGTCGATTAAAATAAATGTAGAAGCGACCTGTTTTTGTAACTTGTACATATTACAATCCAGGAAGTATATAAAAAGTTCGAAGACATAGTAACCCCCGGAGAACACCGCACCCCCCTAAAAAAACTATGCCGGACATACAACAAAAATTGCACACACACAGACACAAACACACATTTTAGCTTTTTTTTATAATAAATAAAGGCGCAGTAATTATTTTTTTCTTAGCTTTACGTATATATAAAATACAGGAGCAGTTAAGCTTAAATATAGTCCCTCTCCTTTCACTGTTCTAAGTTGCTGTCTTTCTATTGCGAAACTATAATTCAATAACTGAGTGTTATTTCTTCCGCCCGTCACACCAATAAGTTCCTGGGTAAGGTTGACAATGTTGTCCAAACTTCCAACTTCCAAACTTCTGTATACGTAACGCACCTTCTCTCAAACGAACTTCTGCTAATTCAACTTATTTCTTCGAAACCCGACTTGAAAATAAACGTCCCTCCTAAAATCAACCCTCTTTTATCTCCAACCAGGAGTATCTCATTTGCTTATCGGGTGGTCACATTGCGGGCATATAAAGAGATAAGGCAGCCATTTTTGTTTCTTTTTTCTTCATTCATTTCATTCCACGACCGACCCGTTGAATTATGCACTCGTGCTAGTTAGGTAAGTCGCACGTTTCCCTACACCCCCCGCCCTGATCTCATAATCACACACAGGGCAGGGAGGGCAGTCGTCTTTGTCGGGTACTTCTTCGAAGAATCGGGGGAAGCACTTCCTCATTGCCATATTCCTGATTACCACCGTTTTTGCCATAAGTCTGTTCCATTATCCCCTGTTGCGGTCCCCTATGCGGTGTTTCACAATCAGGGCAAGGGGACAGTATGCGTCTTTGTCGGGTACTCCTTCGAAGAATCGGAGGCATCACTTCCTCGGTTCCATCTTCCTCAGTATGTTCCATCATACCCTCTCGTGGTGCTATAGGCGATGTTTCACAATCACGGCGGGTGGGCAGTATTCGTCTTTCTCGGGTACTTCGATGAGGAACTGGTGGTATTACTTCCTCATGCTCATCGTCCTCATAACTATTGCCACTAGTATGTTCCATCATTCCCTCATCTGGTTCTGTAAGGTAGTGTTTCTATGCTCACCTGTAGGCGCAGTAGGCGAACAGGAACATCCCTTAACTCTATGCTATGTGATATTTCTCATTATCCTCAGAATCAGAAGAGGTATAACAGCGGTGGATATCTTTTACATGACGTGGTACACCATTCATGGTCCGAGGACTTATGGTTTTATCTATTTTTCCTCTGCAAAATTTTACAGTGCACCAAGCATTTGGGGGTTTTACTCAAACAGGGTCTCCCACTTGATATTGTGTATTGACAACGCTAACTACTGATGGTGTGACATCAATTCCTTTTATACGCTGTTCATAGCAGTAAATCCCATTAGCTGATGCAGTTTCTGGTGTTGCATCGTCATTTAGTGTCACATTATACCAGTACACAGCTTCTGGAATAGAACACTGTGTCCTGGCCGCAATTCTTTTAATGGTGCGGTGACACGGCTCCGCTATACCGTTACTTTCTGGAAAATATGCACATCGGAAACGCATTCTAATCCCCCATTCCTGCGTAAATTTCTGAATTTCTTTAAATCGAAACGTTGTGGCGTTATCAGTCAGAATTTCCAGCGGCGCACCACGTTTAAAAACAGCTCTAAACTGTCGTTTAATGCTAGATGCATCCTGTCGTGTCAACAGGCGCCATATCGTGAAACGTGGCGGACCAAAATCTGCTAAGGTAAAAAATGTTTGCCCTCATAATGCGTTACATCCATTCGTACTCGATACCAGTTGTCCTCAACCTCAAGCTTCCCTTTTTGTCATTGGAACGGTGTCGAATCAATTCGCTGACACCCTTTACACGAGCGTATAGCTGCCTTGATTGATGCTCTTGTAGTTGAAGGACACACTCTTCGGACAAAAGGTGTTGTCCTCCGAATTCCGGGGTGTCCACTCTGCTGATGTATTGTACGGATCTGGTCAGGTGTTAATTGATCTGTTACGTCCGCGCATGTCTGTTGGGGAGGATCAGATTCCTGCCTCATTACATCAATCCACCTCTTTGGTACTCTAGTCAAGCTATCAGCCAAATTCTGCATCGACGAACTTAAGGTAATGTCCACCTGCAAGCTGTATTCGTTTACTATACGCTTTATTATTGCCAGTCTCCTTCGTACTAACATCTCACTTGCAGCTCTAGTCTTAACTCGAGCCTTTCCAGTCAAGGTGTCGGTCAACCAGTGGTAAACACGCAACGAATCAGTGTGGAGATGCACAACTTTAGCCTGCCATTGCAATGCAAGATTAAGCCACTTTAACGTGACATAAAGTTCTGCCAAATTTATATGGCGGGCATCATTTTTCGGACGCAGCCAGCACGCATCTTCCAAAACAGTACCCAACTGTTCCAACACGACACCTGTAGCCAGTGAACTTGTGTCAACCCATGCATTCAGTTCGTTTCCAGATACTTGCCACCCACCCTGGTCAGGGTCGTTTCTATGTACTCTGGACAACATTTCAGGGATCATTTGCGGGAGAGAATCATCATCAACCATGTCGTCCCATCCTTTGGTTACTGAAGTTACTCGTCTTTTTAACACTTCTGTTGCTGATCGGAGCCGTCCACGGACAGGTAGATGTCCTACTAATTTACCGCAAATAGAAAACACAATGCGTCTTGTCAATACACTGGATAACTCTTGAATCGCGCTCCGTCGTATCCATCGCAAAGTATTGCCCTCTCATAGAACTCTAGGCCTAACAGGCATTCCGTCTTTTAGACGCTTAAGGTCTTTGATTATTAACCCAAACGATTCCAGTTTTGCTCGAACCAAATCTGCAGACATTATATCCTCATTACCGTAGATGTCGTCAATGTAAGCTGAAGCAGATTTTGCTGTGGTCTCATCCTGTATCAAAACAGTTTTAATAATAGTTGTCATTATTAAGGGTGTTACGTTTAGGCCAAAATCCAAACGTGTCAAACAATATCGTTTTCCCTTGGTTATCACTGTCTGAAATGGCCATAATGACTCATGGACACTATCTGCAGCTAGGCTCTCTTCAAATCCAGTAGTACTACATTACTCCCTTTCTGACGCCACTCTCTTAGTTTAGCAGCGCGCACATTTGCGTTTCCAATGAAAGCATGTTGATTCAATTCTCGGTAATCCATTACAGGCCGAATTTTGTGTTTAGTAGGTTGGCCAACAGCCATGAGCGGAATTAATCCTTTGGGTGGTCGCAGACGTTCCTGTGGGCACGGTATTAACCATCCGTTATCACTCCACATCTGAAGTTCTTCATATGCGGCCCTATTCTTTGTGGAAACTGCATACTCCGGAATGGTGTTGCACAGCCGATCTGGTGCCTGGCTCATAGCCCATTTCCACTTTGCAGCCCACGCCTTTTCGTTGTCGTCAAACGTAGCACAGAAGTCCTTTTCTTCAATAGACATGGCAGCACAGACTTCTTGTCCTTCTCCAAGCATTACACTTTCAGTCGCTGTGATTATGACGCTTTCTAGTGCTTGTATTGCATGAATTCCAATCAACATGTCATAGCCAAGGTGTTTTTCTTGCATCACCAGAATATCATCTTTGGCTGTGTCACCCTTCTCAGTACAGACCGTGACTGTCCCTTCACTACAACATGCTCGGGATAAACCATTGATCGCCATAATACCGACTGGTTGCTCCCGTCACATCTGACAGTAATGTGCACTAACTATAGACCGGGATCACCCCGTGTCTATGAGTGCTGAACACTCATCGTCAATTATAACGCCAATGGCCGGTAATCCTGTGTTTAGTAGTTGGCAAGGGGCAAGGGGGGGGGCGATAGTACCTTTCCCGAACAGTTGCGAGATATGTGCTCATACTTATTGCAACGATAGCATTGTACTGTTGTCTGTGCTCGTGGATATACATACCACCTATCACTCCGACAATCCTTAGCAAAATGATTGCCCTCCCCACATTTATTGCATACTTGGCCTAAACGCTTATTACTACCTGGAAGAGAATCTACATTGCTTCCATGCGGTTCGACTGTTGCATGTTGAATACTAATTGGCTCCTGTGTGTTACAGATGTTTCGAGATCGGCCTAATAACTCGTCTGTTGTCAATTCATCGATTCGTGACGATGCCCGCAACAGTTTGCTAACCTCCCCAGGTAAGCCTACTAAAAAGGCACATCTTAATATATTATCAGTAACCCACCAAATGCTACCGACAACTTTCGTAGGTCGGCTAGGTACACATCAACTGTGTCCTTGGAGTGAAGTCGCCGGCTCGTGAACTATTGCCATGCAACAAATGGATCGGTACCAAACGCTGTATACAGGCTGTGTTTGATTGTATCCCAGTTTGATTCATCCCCGAGTTGCTGGTAGGCTGCACAAGCCCCTCCGGTTAACCTCAAAGGAATGACTGTTGTTGGTTCTTTAATTCTGCACAGTGTACAGATCTTCTCAGCCTTTTCCACCCATTCGACGACTGACGGTTCAGTGGTAGATCCATCAAACTCATGTATCAAGCGAAAGTTGAATCCGTCCATTTTCTGCCTTTCGAGTCACCGCACACCGAGATCCAAAATAGCTTATAATTCAATAACCTGAGTGTTATTTCTTCCGCCCGTCACACCAATAATTTCCTGGGTAAGGGTGACAATGTTGTCCAAACTTCCAACTTCCAAACTTCTGTATACGTAACGCACCTTCTCTCAACTCCAAACGAACTTCTGCTAATTCAACTTATTTCTTCGAAACCCAACTTGAAAATAAACGTCCCTCCTAAAAATCAACCCTCCCTTATCTCCAACCAGGAGCATCTCATTTGCATATCGGGTGGTCACATTGCAGGCATATAAAAAGATAAAGCAGCCATTTTTGTTTCTTTTTTCTTCATTCATTTCATTCCACGAACGACCCGTTGAATTATGCACTCGTGCTAGTTACGTAAGTCGCACGTTTCCCTACAGAAACATATCTAAACGTATTGAAATTGTGTTGGTCTCAGGACAAGATCATCAGTTTGCCAATGACTGCAACTGGAACTATTGATGACAATTAAAGAGAAGTGTTTGTTGTCAATGTTTAGTCATCCTGATGAGTTTTTAGTTTGTGATCATTCATATTAACAGAATAATGTCGAGAATAATTCAGCTGCTAATCACTCAAAATCACTCATTCAATATTACCAATATTTTGCGCACTACACATTACAAAACGCATTGGGAGGCACTCTGACAACATTGAAATGTATAATGCAGCAACACATTATCCCTAATATGTAGAAAAGTCACATAGGGTGTTGTCTTGCATCATGATAAAGCATTGTTAATAATGAAAGGCATACTCGTGAAATGTTCTTAAGTATAAACAAATCGAGCAGTTACTCTTTAAGCGGTTATTCCCTGTCGTTTTGGACTGAAAAACAAACAATATATAGTATTGTGCACGGTTAAACCTAACGCCAAATTTCTACAAAATAAAAAACCTACAGTTGATAACATATATTTTATGGAAAGGCTACTTACGCCCGAAAGTATTCTATACCTCTATAAGGCCACCATTCGCCCAGGTATGGAGTACTGTTGTCATATTTGGACTGGTACATTTGGCACTTGTCTCTCACTCCGGGGCAGGGTTGAAAAGAATGTTGCCAAGCTGATTGGTCATGAACTGTCATATATGCTTCAGGCCATGTCCCATAGCGAAATGTTGCATGCCTCTGCCTGTTCTACATGTATTTACATGGTGAATGCTCCTACGAAATACAAGCACTTCTATTCCTTCTAGGTAAATACCCCCGACAAACCCGCCAGCAGCTAAATCCCACCCCTACACAGTAGAGACCCTTAGGTTCAAGAAAGTCTTCTACTCTAATAGTTTCTTAACAAGAACTGCTAGATTTTGGAACTCTCTTCCGGGATTCTGCTTCTCCAACTATACCGACATGCAGAAGTTCAAGTGTAATATGAACATACATCTTGCTACTATTATGTCACCGAGAGTGGTCCCTTATTTCAAAGTGACACTGTGCCTTGTTTCGATTTAAAATTGAATGAAAAAAATACTAAAACGCAGAAAATAATAAAGGTATTACATTATTTAATGTAACTAGGTAACTATTTATCTTCTTATATGTTTCCTATGCATTTTCATAAGACAAGACATACACAAATCATTTTGTGAACTGAGCTGTGTTTGTAAAAATATTTTAACTTTCTCCTGATAACCAAATTCTTAATAAACTGAGATACGTCATCCCTAACTATCATTGCCATTTTATCGGGTGTCCTCATAACTTTCTGGTGTGACTCTAAGAATGGGTGTTAAACATCTACTCCAATAAATTGTTTGGGTGAAAAAACGTGTTATTTTTCCTAAATACTACTTGTAAATTAACACTGAGTTCAGATCTAGCTGTGATTTTTCCAGACTATCTGAGAGAACATTAGTGATTTTTTTTTTTTTGCTCCTGAGTTTTGGTTTTTCTTTACAAAAAGGGGTTAAGGCAAATACCACAGTTATGCCCCAAAACGATGTTCTGTTTTCTTTAAACAAAACTTTCAATTCTTTCGTCACACCCTTAAATTAAAAGTGAGCGATTACTTATCCTCCACAATTTATTTCCGGCCGAGTAATCGTTCGTTTTATTTTAAATAATCTTCCAGTGTATGTAACTTATTGATTGTTAAGTCTGATCCAGACTCTTATAAGCGTTATGCATATTTTATTGTATTTGTCTTTGTTCTAGTATGCAGTGCTCGATTTTTAATTTTTTTTTCTTTTCATCCACTAAATTAACTTTTATGTACATTCTTTGTTTACAAGGAAGGAAAAATGTTGTGTAGTATATGAAGTTGTTTTACATGTAAAATTTTCCGCATCGATAAGAAGAACTTTCCAGATAATTGTCCTTTCTTTGATATGGGATTAATTTACTTTATTTTTATGTGCTCAGTATAATATGAATTTGGCTTTAATGTATTTTCCAATGTACACGACTTCTAATTCTTAAACGTTCTTAGAAAACTTTTAACGCAAACCTCTCGTTGGCAGCATTTTGT
Source organism: Euprymna scolopes (assembly GCF_053919585.1). Taxonomy (NCBI): domain Eukaryota; kingdom Metazoa; phylum Mollusca; class Cephalopoda; order Sepiida; family Sepiolidae; genus Euprymna; species Euprymna scolopes. The sequence goes on from NC_136518.1 coordinate 41,319,392, forward strand.
AATATTTTGCTAGGTATAGTTAGTTTTCAAATTTATTTAATACCCTGCGTTTTTCGACGACACGAATCATTGTTCACATTTCAGGCATTTTTAACTCACTTAGTTGCAATGTTTGTTGACTACTGATGGCAATATTAAATAATCTTCATTATCTTTTTTTTGGTTAACTTCAAGCATTTGCACCGTCTATTGAATAATGACATTATACGGTGTAATAGTTTCGTTAAGAGTATTGCAGGTTCATAAAAAATAAGTAACACGTTTTTCGTGTGGTAAAATGTTATACTATCACAAAATACGAGATGAAAGCATTACTTTCGTCCAGAGCGTAAATGACATTGTCACTAGCCTTTCAGAATGTTATGTTTCTTGGTATTCATTTGTTAATGTTTGTAGTATGGTTTTGTTGTTACAGTACCAGTTTTTAAAATCTTACATCTATTTGTTTTACTTTTTTTAATTGGTATTTTCACAGTTATGTCATAGTAAATTTGTGACTTCATTGTTTTTTATTTTTCTTTTTTAATAAGAGGAAACAATGAAAATAAGCTTGGGCGTGTAAATAAGAGTTTACTATTATTTACGCAGCTTTTGTTTTCTTTCAATGGTCAGCACAATATAAATACTGATAAAAAAATCCCAAAACCCTTTCTATCTTTTTTACTTAGCAAAAAAAATTTAAATCAAGTCTATTTTATCGCAACATTTTCTCTTAAACGGTAAAAAAATCTCAGACCGAGTAGCCGAGTTTTCTTATTTATAACTTTTCATTCGTTGACAATTTTAGTACCTTTGCTATATTTGTTTTGGGGTCTACTTAGAAAAAAAGTCCATATCTTATAAAACGTTTACTCACCACGTTCAAGAATAACATTTTATCTGCAGCCTTTGAAGCAATTTTGAGAAAGAATGGGATTCCCTTGTAAGCGTCCTAATTTAATGCTTTTTATATATCAATAAGCAGATGTGGAGGAAGAAGAAGAAGAAGTAGAAAAATCATAATATTAAGAATAATAAGAAGGATAATATAAATAAGAAAGACAAAAAGAATAATATTAAGAGGAAGACGACGAAAAAAAAATTGAATTACTTTCAAAATTATAATAATAAAATATTACTTGTTACAGAATATGCTTATGGATTTATTAACAACTGCGTATATTTGCCTTTTGCAAGGTTGTTGTGTACGTGTAACGGAATATGTGAGTGAATTTCGAAATTGTCAATTGTTCTGCTTAATCCCGAAAGGCAGTAAAGCTGATCCTAATTTCGTACTAGAAAATTGTTCATTTTCTGGTCCAACTGATTTCCAGGGAAAGGGGAAATTTTGATCCTAATGTTTTTTATCGATCAGAACAAAACTGTAAATTTAATTCCGACAAAAAACTGCAATTTGAGTCAAATGGTTCAATAAATGACCTATATTTTCGTTTTATTGTTTGTTTTCTGAGTATTTCTTTTCGAAGTTCTATCGAAATAAAGAGGTAATTTCACTTGAACTAAAGCGTTTTTCGGGCTTGTACGTTGTCGCAAGAGATGTTAGTCTATAAATAAGTAGAAAATTGGGAGACTAAAACGATATGTTTTTAATTTTTAGTTATCGTGAATGTATAATAAATCAATAATACAAAATAACAATAATACATAATAATACGAATAGTATTGTTAGAAATGGACATCATTCCTATATGTTTACAATATTTGTGTTATCTTAAACGTTAGTATATAAATATGCATAAAATTAGAAGGCATGTACCGAAATCATTCACCTTTGTAATATGTGTATGTTTTCAACGTTGGTTCCTTAATATGCGTGGAATTGTTCTACATGTGCCCCATTTCTATATGCTATTAATATTTGGCTATCTATAATAACGAGTATTTAAAGAATTTGAATCCTATACGTGTACAATGCTGGTATATTAATTATATTAAATTAAAAGATCCGTTACTTAAACCTACAAGCTACTATATTATTTTTACTGTTATTTCAACACAAAAAAGGAACAGAATATCTTTGAGGTAAATAACTACTTTTTAGGACCGATTTACAGGGATATTTTGTAAGAAATCAAGCAAGTGTGTGTTCACATTATATATGAACTTCCGCGTGTTTATCAAGTCAGGTGAACAGGGACCCTATTAGAAATTCCGAAACCTAGCACGTTCAGGAAGAGACTATTTGAGTAGAAGGTTTTCTAGGCATCTAGAAATCTCTGCAGTTTAGGCGTGGCAATTTGCTTGTGGAATTATTCAGGAGTATTTACGTCGATAAGTATACGAGTGCTATGAAATTGTCGGAGCACATTCTATTACAGTACCTGTAAAACATGACAGCGTGAGACAGAGTTTAGAGGGGTTTTGCTAATATTGCATGACTTATTTGTGTGGTAATTATTATTTGAACACTTATAAAAGCCAGGCGTTAGTGGCAGGTGCACCAGCCCAGATATGACAACAATACGCCATGCATAATCGAATGGTGGACTTGTAAACGTTCAATATGTATTCACGCGTGAGTAATTTTCTTGCACAGTAGAGAGTACCCACATGTTCTGCAGCAGCCATGGCAATGTCCCCCAATGTATTTTTGTCCAATTCTTGTTTGTGAATGTTAAGCAGGATACTTTTAATTAGAGGCGTTCAGATAGGTTTTTATTAGTCATGAAAATCGGTAGTTGTTAACGTTTCTCGTAATAAGTAAATGACAACAGATTTGTTTTAGCAATATTGGATTTTACCATCAATACCGTCAATATCTCACTACAGACTGGCGGTCTTCCCATATGAGTGCAGCCCTTTTTTTAAATATGCGATCATTCGTTTTACCCTTGTGTCTGTTAGAGCGTGGAGTTTCAGCAAATATTCCCATCGCACAGATAATTTTAATAGACGAAAGAGCATATATGGGTATTAGCAATAATAAATTTTAAATAGCTCATCTCTTTCCGTACCCTTATTTATAATATGTTGTTTTGACCTACTACTATTAAGGAACACCGGGATTTAAGGAGGGTTTGATTATTTATATCTTCGTAAGTAAGGCCCTCTGATTTTCTTTTCATTAGAGAAC
>NC_136518.1:41327464-41397464 GCF_053919585.1 Euprymna scolopes
TAGCTGTAGTGGTAGTAGGAGTGTTAATACTAATATTATCTATATATTAAAACGATAGAGCGTGTGCTATTTTATGTGTCACGCTCAAATCTTTTTCTGTGATTGACTCTCGTTTAATTTTTATGACTTTCAATTTTTGTAATAAATAATTTTACCACGAATTTTTCGGAAGTTTTGATTTCGGTTTCGATTAGAGCTGATGGCACTCAAGTCAGGTATTTTTTATAAGTAATTTTACCAAGAATTCTAGATGCGTTTTGGTTTCGGTTTAGACTATAGCTGAAGTTTCTCAAAGCGTTTCCATTTCCATCGAACATCCACAAAAATGCTAACATCAATATATTACACATGAAAGAGTCCTCTGTAAAGTTCCCACAGGTCCTGCAAATTATTATTATTATTATTATTATTATTATTATTATTATTATTATTATTATTATTATTAGCATTAGCATTTCAGCCCGGCGTTGCCCGGGTGTTTGGAGGTGTAAGTTACCCACAAAAAACAGCGATCAATTTTTTTTTTAAATTTGACCCCTATTATTACCCCTTAAGGTTTATTGTTTTGAGCTCAAATCAAATTAGTACGTTAGGTCCATGTCCAAGGAACCTATATATAAGATGTCAAGTGTTTATACCCAAAATTGTCGGAAGAGTTTGGTAGAGTTCTCAAATGTCAAATCGTTGAACTTTGACACCTTAACAGCCGTATTTCTGGCCGAAAACCGATCACAAATCTCAATAGCCTGTATATCAAATTTAGAGTCTGTAGACTTAAAATTGACAGAGTTATTGCGTAGGGAAATGTACACAAACACACACACGGACACATAAACAGACACGTTCGCTTTTATAGATTTATAGATTATTCCAAGTTTACATTTTTTTAAAAATCTTTTATTAATAGAGCATGTCTGTCTTTACTATTACTTCGCCAAATGGACTACTCTGCTCTTTGTCTATCCCGGACTTAGTTTTTTTAATTTTTTATTTATTTATTTTTTTGGGGGGGGGATTTGAGTAGTTTTGCCAATACTTAATTTAGGTATTATTATTTATTGTTCAGTTTTGTTATTATTACTCCAAGCACAATATCATCATTGTTGGTTTTAGGGTGTATGTAGTGCTTGGTCTTTTGTCACGAGTTTAGATCTCATGCATATTTTTTTCTTTGGATGAAGCCTAGTTTCTGTTCTATTATAATGAAACAAGGCGTCCATTCATTTCTTTCTAATATTTTGTGGGTTATATTGTATACCATATACCATTATAAATAACACACGCCTTATGTAAGTTGTTGGTACTTCTTTCCTATTGTCACAGGACTATTATCCCAATGAATCTTTCATTTTGGGGTTAAGTAGATGGGGTACGTAGTGAAGAATATACATATATATATATATATATATATATATATATATATATATATATATATATATATGATGAAAATAATGGAAATAGTATTCGACAAAATAGAGAAAATAAAAAGGAACAAACCGTATTATGTGTTCATAATACGGTTTGTTCCTTTTCTCTCTCTCACTCTCTATCTATCTATCTCTCTCTATATATATATATATACATATATATATATGAATGTGTGTGTGTTTGCGTGTGTGTATGTGTTTCTTTCGCCATAAATGACATAACTCCACACTTTTTCTATAATTTGAGAGAATAACAGTGTATCATATGTGTGTTGCTCATATCAACATTATGTACTGGAATGATCTGCAAACGGAAAGACCATATATAAATATATTTCCGTTTAGTATTACCTAATATGCTTTTTACATAACACCAGTTGGATGAGATTGAAGCTGATCAGTTGACTTTAACTTAAGAATTAATATATAGTATTTAATATGAGTAGGTGGTCTGTTTGTTAACAAAGCCATTATTTACCAAGGTTAAAATAAATTAGTCGTCCATGATGGCGCTATACCTGCTTTAATGCGTAATGGTGTATCTGCCATGTGACAAACAACAACAACAACAATAACAACAAAAATACCTAATATTATTTAAGTAGATTATTTCCGATAGAATGTTTTGAGTATGTCAAAACGTGGCGGATTTTTTTTTTCTCTCGTACCACTTCTTTCAATTCCGGCTGAAAGGTGCTAGCAATATTCTAATATCAACATCTAGTTATTTTTTTATGAGACATTTTCACAAAGAAGAAGAGTATTTCGCCTTGGGAAACGCAGCAACTTCTTGCAGAGCGGAAACATAAAACATTGTCCTTATCACGCGTCAAACCATTTTCAGCATTCCCTGTAATAAGAAAAACATGCCTGGTTGCACTATTTGTTGATTGAGGCAACACCGCCGGGATTAATGTTTATTACCACAAGAATGAGAACTGGCAAAACACACGCGCACACGTACATGTACACATGCATCTATCTATCTATTTATCTCTCTCTCTCTCTCTCTCTATATATATATATATATATATATATATATATATATACAGATTATATATATCCATATACTTACTAGTGATCTCTCACCCTCTCCGTCTTTCCCTCTTTGAATATATATATATATATATATATATATATATATATGTGTGTGTGTGTGTGTGTGTGTCTGTGTGTGTGTGGGTGTGTGTGTGTGTGTGTGTGTGGGTGTGTGTGGAATATTTGCAAATTTATGCTTTAAATAAACGAAAAGTGCACGGTATAGTCCGAGGATATGCTGGACTATTTTGTGTAAGAGTTTCTTGTCGCATGGATATTATTGTGGAAATCACCAGTTTACATTGCACTGTGGCTAATTTACTGTTGATCGCGTAAAATTACTTTTTATATAAGTGCTTGAATTTTAATTTGAAATCAAACAGTAAAGTATCATAGTCGAAACAGAAAGTAAATTTCAAACGACCTTCTGTCTTATCAAATAACCTACTGTTGATTTTATATGCCGGGCATTTGTTTGGTCAAAATCGCCTGTTTCTTTATTAATCGGATAATTTTGATTAATGATCACTGATACTTATAGAAAACACTACAAGGCACATTACGTACCTTCGTGTAGAATTTCATTGAAATCGGAACAGCTGTTTCCGAGTCCATAATGTACAAACGTACAAACACAGCTGCGTAGATAAAGTTCCTTTTATATAGTATTAGAGATTTTCGCATTACATTTTAACCATTTATTCTGTAAAGATGTAATTGTAATAATACATTATTTGTGTAAGTAATGGATATATTTACGTTTTCATTGTTTCTGTCTCTTATATTATTGCCGCTACGGTATATATATATATATATATATATATATATATATATATATATATATATATATATATATATATATATATATATAATATTTAGTGTTCCCTATGAAATTTTATGAGGATGAATATAGAGTTTCAGTATTTAACCAAATAGCGTCCAATGCTTAAGAGGGGTATCAGGCTCTTATGAATTAAATAAACCTAATAAGTACCGCTGGACGATATGTGCATTGTTGATAAATAATCATATCATATAAGTTTATTTATATATACATTTTGTGCTTAAAATCTCATACTAAGAATATGTCGAAGATCGTATTTAAAAAATATAAAATTACAAACATTTATAATTTAAAGATATATATATATATATATATATATATATATATATATATATATATATATATATATATATAAAGAAAATGAAAATACAGAAAAATGATTAAATAATGGCATTACTATATATAATACTAGCCTGGGTGCCCGGCGTTGCTCGGGTTTTTGTAAGTGTGTATTGAATAGAAAAAAAAAGAAGAAAATGTTGTAGTTAGCAAGTTCGAACCCGTGCCGCGAAGGCGGAAAGAATGTGAATGGTGTGTACGGGTGTTGGTTGAGCAAACAAAGAAAACATGCGAGTGCAAAAAGGGCAGTAGGCAGGCAGACTCGAACCCATACTGAGAATGAGGAAAAGAAGTGAAAAAAAGTAAGGCGTTAGCTTTTGTGTCCATCACCAAACCGGAAGTGACGTTGGTTTGAATTAAGGCTAGACAATCTAAAAGAGGCTATGAATTTCGATAATATCAGCGAAAAAAAAACAACCCCTTCCATGAAGAAAAGTGCCCAATTGAGGGGAAAATAATTAATATTTTGGGCCAATTATTCGATATTTGTCGTCCGAAATATCGAGCTTCAAAATGATACGGATGTACTGAAAATTCGTTGCCTCTTTCGAAAGTTTTATGTAGACATAAAAACATACATACATGCGAGATTCATATTATACATTGGAAGAAAATTATATTGGATAAAAACACACAACATTTTTAAATACTAGTCGGTGCCTTAAATAAGTTCATAGACTTTTTCGTATGAACAACTTTATTCATAGTACACACATGGAATTCCGGTCCTCTTCAGGGTTATCTCCTCCGACTTATATACATTTCCGGAAAGCGCCTTGGAAGTCCTCATGTGAGAGTGTGTCAATTACTTTAGTCATATTTTTTCTTCTCTTCAATTGTCTCATTTACTAAGATTTTTCTTGATCTTATGAAATGAATAAAAGTCATAAGGAGCAAGGTCTCGACTATAAGATGGGTGAGAGATTGTTTTATGCCCATCTTGTTCAAATAGTCGGATAATCCCTGAGCACCCTTGGGGCAAAGTTCGCGCAAATTTTCCGCACTTTCAGTTCCTCATGAATAATCGTGTGGACAGTTCCTGCACTGATATCAAACTGTGCGTTTAATCTCTTTGCAGACACACATCGGTCCTTATTCATTGAATTCTTTATTTGGACTACCAACTCTGGTGTTCTGATATCCTTACTCTTCTTAGATATCCCATTATCCTCACAGGCTCCCTGCCTTCCTTGAATCTATGATGTCACTTAAAAACTGATGCTCACTTTACGCAAGATGGTCCAAAAGCAGTTTTGAGCATTTCATATGTTTCTCTTGCATTTTCTTCCGAGTTTAAAAATAATTTTATTGCGAATAATTATTTTTTTTATTTCTCTCACATCTCGATCGCATTTTTAAATTCACCAGCTCTGACAATCCGGCTTAGTAGGATGTATTCTACTTCCTAATGTAGCCGTTTATTTGAACCTAAAATGATAAAAATTGGTCGAGCATCTTATACTATATACAGCAATAATTCTCTATGGACTCATTTTCCCCCTGTGATTTTAACCTGAATAGGATAAAAATCAAGATATTTCATGCAAATGTAATAGGCATAAACTGCAGCACAATATCTGAGGTGTGTTATAGAATATTACATCTTCACCTAATCACTAATCGTGGATTCCTATATTTTGTCTGTTGAGAGTTCACTGCCAAAATCGGTTAAGATAATGCAAACAGTAAAATCTTTTCTCTCTTATGAATTCCTCCTTCCCCCGCCACCCATTTACACCGTTACCTGATCGTTCACAATGCGCAGTTACGAACGAACACCGGTTTTGTTTTTCTGTACTTCGTAGTTGATTAAAAAAACTGGAATGGAAGTTCACCGTGCGTTTCCGTTCGATGCTTCCTCTTGGGAAACGCACCACGCTTACTTTTACGTTACTTAATTACCATTTACTTCATAACATTTATACACAAAAAAAAACAAGGATCCCTGCCATTTTTTTAAATAAACATATAATACATCATTTCCGTTTTATTTCGTTTTGTTCGATGTTTTTTTTTTCTGCTTTCGTTTTTTCCACTTTTTAATTTTTTTTTAATTGAAACTGGGTTATTACTTCGCTTATTATTTACTTTACCCCTCTTACACACACACATAAAACACCCCGCTAGTATATTATATTATAAAGAGAGCCTACGACAAATTTTAATGTCCGTACAAAAAAGTTATAATAGTGGTAATGGTAAAATGTGAAATAATAAAAAAGGCTAATAATCATAAATAGATTACATTAACAATAACGATTAAAACAACAACAATCATAGTAATTATAATAATGCATTAAATTAAATTTTAGAAAATAAAAAGAACAACATTTAGAAATTAAAATTACACACAGGTAAAATCAAGATAATATATTTTAGCTATATGTTAATTATAACACAAACTTTATTTGACATTGCTATTTGATGAAGATAATGATCGATTGTTGCATTTCTACAAACCAGATTTGAAGATTATTGCAAAGAAATTAATTATATATATATTATTAATAGATATTAGAAGATAAAAGATTTATTTCTACAAACCAGATAGAAGATAATAGATTATTGCGCAAATATTAACTGCATATATCATTAATAGATATTAGAAGATAGAAGATAATAGATTATATAAACACTTACCATCGTTCAAAAGCATCTTCGAAAATGTAGTGATTTTTGGGGAACGATTTACCAAAGATTAAAATAATCATAAGTTTACCATATTCGTTTTTTATTTGTAATCGTCATTTTCCATGGACATTTTAAGGGATCTGTGGAAAATCAGAAATTACTGAAAGGCATATCCGGTGCATAAATTAAATGCGTAAATAAAGTGCTGTCTGTCGATGTTTTCCTTCTTACGATTGACTTGCAAGGCGGGGAAAATGTTGATTTTTCAATGACGTTCATTCAGACAAATCATAGGGGGTTTGAGTTTATAAACAGTTAACATTATTATGTTTTTTTTTATTTAATTGAAAAATCACGATCTACTTAATGAACAACTTTTTAGGGCGATTTAAATCTTTACTTTAACCAATAATAGTCATCGCTATTTATAAGTCTTACTTCCTCAAAGTAATCAGTTAAGAAAAGCTCTTGCAAATAACATTGATGCTAGCAAAGCGGGTTGTCTGAACGTATTGTCTTCCTGACCTAAAATGTACCAACAATTATTTAATTGTTATTTATCTTTACATCTGCAAATCTCAATACCGTTCTGCTAATTCGACGCTTAATAACAGAAAACGGTTAATAATAAGTAAAACAAAATAGCCTCATAAAACTAAAGTACATGAATAAATATTTGAATATATACAAATAACTGGAGTTTACATGCGTATTCCTAAATTACGGAGGATAAATCTTGTATACTAATGTATGTCTTACTGAATCATCAACATGATATTCTCTTTGGAATACCGCTTTTTATTGAAAAACGTTAATGCAAAATGTTGAATACACTACCTTCTAATTCTTTTATTTCCTTTGCATTCTTAATGAACTTCAATTTATCACCAGACAAAATATCAGGTTTGCAAAAAAGTGTTGCGGTTTTTATCTTTTAAATTCAGATAAACATATCTCAGCTCAAACAAAAGTGTATTGATCAAACTAAGCCTCATCTGAATCGGCATAATTTTGTCAACAAAAACAAGCGTATTAATGCCAGTAACCTAAGAATCCTGCACTCTAATGTCGCTGAAGGCATTTTTATTTTATATCGCGTAGGTTTACGCAGAAAGTTGTTAGGAGATTGAAAAAGTAGTAATCGGTAGGCGAGACGTCTGCAGAGTATAAGGGATGAGACAGAGTTTCGTAGCCCAATTCGTTTAACTTCTTCAGAGTTTCGCTTACATTAAAAAGAAATGCTGTAATGGATGAGACCAGTCACATATCATCAAACAGTCAGCATGACCTAATTTTGTGCAACGCTGGCTTCGGGATGAATAATGGACCGTCTTTGGCATCTATGCATTGAGCTGAGCATCGCCAGTTGTCGTGAAGAACCCACTTTTCGTGGCTAACTACAAACCGGTCGAGAAATGTGCCGTTTTTTATTGAGTAAAAGAAGGGAATATGACACTTCATACCGGCGTTGCTTTCGGTTGCCATTCAATCCGTGAGGCACCCATTTATCAAGTTTTATTATCCTTCCGTAACGTTAGTCTAATTGAGAAGCAAATTCTCGAATAGCTGTGCATGCACTGGCTTCGACTAAAGCTCTTAGTTGATTGTTGTCAACATTAGATCATCGATCCCTACACATCATTGCCAAGACTGTCGGGGCGGCCAACAAATTTCTTGAACGACCGTTCTGCTCTGCGTTCAGTAGTGGTCCTTGGCCAAACACTTTGTTCATATAGTGAGCTTTTCCATTAGGTTTTCGGCCTAGCTTGAATTGAAATGAGAAGATGTATCGAATTCGTTTTTTATAAATCTTGTATTCAATGTTCCTTAACGAATAAATTATTTGATTAACTGATTGTAATTTAAAGGATAGCTCTTTAAAATCTTTATATATAAATGCGAAAATGTGTGTATGTATGCATGTGTGTTTGTATGTCTGCTAAAAACTTTCGATAGATAGAACAAAAATTCACAAATTTGGTCTCATATAAATGTTAACGCTACCAAAGTTATTTGCAGGTTAAAAATAGTTTAATACGATAGTTAAACGAAAAATAACAAGCCAAAAATACCAAAAAAAATACACTTAAAAATTATTAACTATCAATGTTTTTTACAAAAATAAAAACAAAGCCAAACGCCATTTTTCTTTTTTAGTAACACTATTTCTCTTTAGAGTAAGGAAGACGAAGAGAGAGAGAGAGAGAGAGAGGGGAAGAGAGAGACACACACACAAACAGAGAGAGAGAGAGAGAAAGAGAGAGAGAGGGAGAGAGATGTCTAGACAGGAAACGAGATTCGTTTTACTATGTTTTAAAATGTAAACAATGCATCTAAAAACATTACGTACACGAAATAAGAGTGGACTGATTTGACCACATCCCAGGCATAAATCCTCTTTATTTTCGAGTAACGTTTGTTTCTATGAAAGACGAGACCGCTTGAAGTAAAGACCAAGTAACCGTCTTATACAGCTTATTTTCTACCAAGCATTATCTTCTACTATAAAAAGATGCATAATTTATATTTATCCATTTCTAAATTGAGACAAGATGTCATATTCCAAAAATCACATCTGAACTAAAAACATTATTATTTAGAAGGCCACCCTTATTTTCGGTTGACGTTTGTGTGTGTAGGGGGGGGGGCGAAAGACGAAACCGCATAGCTAAAATACCAAGTAAAAAAAATAAAGATGCGCATTATATATTTTTCGTATATTAAATTAAGACAAGATGTCATATTCCAAACATTACAAATCGCTAAACTACTGATTCCAAATTCTGAAATAAAAACATTCTTATTCAGAAAGCCATTCTTAGTATTGGGACGTTATGTTTGTATTTTGCGTGTATGTACTCGCAAAATACCCAGCGTCGCCCGGTATTGTATGACATAGCACTAACATGACATATATACTAGCTGATTACCAGGCATGGGATTGGATAAAATTCATGGAATTTTTCCTCGCAGTACACTCGGCGTCGCCTGGGATTGGACAAAATTGGTTGATATAATTACCCGAGGTAGGTGGAAATACATTGAATGTTTCCTAGCAGAATACCCAGCGTTGCCTAGGATCGGATAAGATCGGTTAATATATGTACTAGCCTAATACCCGGCATATGTACTAGCAAAATACACAGCGTCGCCTGGGATTGTATGACATAACACTAGCATGGCATATATACTAGCTGAGTACCCGGCATGGCCTGAGATTGTGTATTATAGGTCCTATTTGAAAAATTTGAAGGTGCTTGTGCAGTATAGGTCCGATTTAAAAAAAATTTGAAGGTGCTTGTGCAGTATAGGTCCGATTTGAAAAATGTTGAAGGTGCTTGGGCAATATAGATCGGATTTGAAAAAAATTTAAGGTGCTTGTGCAGTATAGTTCCGATTTGAAAAATTTTGAAGCTGCTTGTGCAGTATAGGTCCGATTTGAAACATTTTAAGGTGCTTTTGCAGTATAGGTCAGATTTGAAAAAAAATAAGGTGCTTGTGCAGTATAGGTCCGATTTGAAAAACATTTAATGTGCTTCTGTTGTATAGGTCCGATTCGACAATTTTGAAAGTGCTTGTGCAGTATAGGTCCGATTTGACAATTTTTAAGGTCTTGTGCAGTGTGGGTTGGACTTGACAATTTTGAAGGTGCTTCTGCACTACAGGTCCAATTCGGCAATTTTGAAGATGGGTTACTACTTGGGAATACCAAAAGCTTTATGTAGATAACCAAAGTAAAGCAACATTTTCTTGGTCATTATCAGGTGGGTGACTATTTGGAAATACCAACTGCTTTTTGTAGATCACCAAAGGTAAGCAACATTGTTTTGGCCATTTCAGATGGGGGACTACTTGGGAATAAAGAATAATTTATGTGTATCACAAAGTTAAGCAACATCAAGTCTGGTCATTATCATATGAGTGACTACTTGGGAATACCAAATGCTTTATGAAGATCACCAAAGTTAAGTAACATGGAGCCTGGCCATTATCAGATCGGTGACTACTTTGGAATACCAAATGATTTATGCAATGTTAAGCAAAATTTAGATTGGTTATTATCAGATGGGTGGCTTCTTGGACATACCAAATGCTTTATGTAGATCAACAAAGTTTAGCAAAATGTAGGCTGGTCATTATCAGATAGGTATATACTTGGAAATACGAAATGCTTTATGTAGATCACCAAAGTTAAGTTACATTGTCTTGGTCATTATCGGATTGGTGACTACTTGGGAATAAGAACTGCTTAATGCAGATCACCAATGTTAAGCAACATTGTCTTGGTCATTATCAGATGTTGGACTACTTGGAAATACCAAATGCTTTATGTATATACCTAAAGTTAAGCAACATATAGCCGTGTCCTTATCAGATGGGTGACTACTTGGAAATACAAAATGCTTTATGTAGATCACCAAAGTTAAGCAACATGGAGTCTGATCATTATCAGATGGGTGACTGCTTGGGAATATCAAATGATTTATGTATATCACCAAAGTAAAGCAACATGTAGCCTGGTCATTATCAGAGGGGTTACTACTTGGAAATACCCAATACTTTATGTAGATCAACAAAGTTAAGCAACATGGAGTCTGGTCATTAAATGATATAGGTACAAATACAGAATAGACGAATACTTGGCGTCGCCCGGGATTGTATTAGATAGCTGCACTTATTCTAAAGCAGAATAATATCCGGCATTACTCAAGCTTGCATAATATACGTGAGATAATTTATTTTCAATATCCCATGCATCGCCCGGGATTAAAGGAGATTGATGGAGATATATATTAGCAAAATTCCTGGCGTTGCTCGGAATTGAATGAGATAGGGGCAAATATATATTATCAGAATAATCAGTGTCGCCTTGGATTAAATGAGGGTGGTGAAATATAAAGTGTGTACCGGAAATGGCGTAAACAATGTTCTATCTCAAAATTACTTCATTTGTGAAGTCGATTCCAGATAATGCTTAAACAGTTAATGATCTCACAATTAGATTAATACATACATATTGTTGGTGTCTATGAAAGTTTCTTAGGCCAGTTTCTATAGGGGGTGATCTATATTTGTTAAAATGTTTTATGTACTCATCCGGGAATGATGTGATGGTTGTAGTAGTGGGTAGAAAGAAGCATGATTATGTTAATTTTAAACGTGCTCTAGAGTTTTCTTTTGTGGGTTAACTTGGAGAAAGGAGAAAGTAATGTCCGTTTTGAGGTAAAAATAAGTTTGTTAAATTGTTTAATATATCTATTTAAATTACCCGTCTTAGTGTAGGTAAAATTATTTTAAATATGTGCTGTATATTCACCGTCCTTGCAAAGGTAAAATTATTTCATATACATGCTGTAAATTATCGACCCTAGGTAAGATAACATTATTTCATCCGTCTAATACCCGTCCTAGCTAGATAAAATATTCTTTTGCTCGAAATAGCAAATGATACATAGACATTAAACATTTCTCACTCCTAAAAATTACAAATATATTCAAAATCAAATTCAATTTTTTCATTGTTTATACGGTCCCGAGCTACTGTCTAAAAATTGTTTTAGTTTTCTTAAAATTATGGTGGTAAGAGAAATTATTTAACATGTTGTAAAATACCTGCCGATAGTATGTGAAATTGTTTCATGTATGTATTTTAATTACCCGTCCGAGGGCAGGTAAAATTATTTTAAATATGTGTTGTATATTACCCATCTCCGCAAAGGAAACATTATTTCATATATATGGTATAAATTACTTATCCTTGATAAGGTACAATTATTTGATACGTGTAAAACCCGTCGTAGGGTACGTAAAATATTCATTTGCTCGGAAAAGCTAATGATGCATAGGCATTAAAAAATCCTCTATCCGAAGAATAACAAATATGTCCAAAATCAACTTCATTTTTCTCATATGTTTACGGTCCCGAGCAACGCCGGGTAGCTCCGCTAGTTATATATAAAATAAAATTATTATAACAAACACGTCTCTTTCAATACATGAGTTTAAATCAAAATTAAAAAATTTTACAAGAACTTTCATCTCAAGCTAGTATGTTACCGGATTTTTCCTAGCACAGCTGCCGACATTTGGCGACCTCATATTTCACCGTCATTTATGTGTACAACCGCCTATCAATCGTTGTTTTTTTTACGAGAAACGTACTGTTTGGAGAGTGGAACTTTATGAAAATACTGTGGACTATTTTCTATAGTGTTTCTATATGAGAGGTCTTAGACTTTGCTCGATGGCTATAAACGATAGTATAATGTCCATGTTATAATAGATCAACGTTTTCAATGTTTTAAACACCATTCGTATCATTTCTAAAAGTCCAACCATTTCATATAAACTATTATGACATGACGAAGTGAAATATTATATATGCATCTTGTTTTATTCTTTCTTTTTCTCCTTACTACCGTTTATTACTTTGATTACTTCTTCCTAAAACTACCGTATTTTGTCACTCTACTTCTGCTCGACTTTCCCCAGCTTTCCTTTATTCATGAAATATCATATAATTGATTAGAAAATGCACACTTATCTGGAAAAAGTTGGATACTTAGAGTTTAGAAAAGTCTATTCCCGTAATGACATGTACTGGCTTATTACGCTCTAATACAAGTTTAATTAAGAAATTCCATAATTAACACTCCCAATGGAATATGAATCGCATTAATTTAATTAAAAGTGAGCAAATATACAATAATTATATAAATGTGCATGGTGTTGCTTTCCTTTTGTTATTATATCTCTATTCAATATGAAATCAAACTATTACTTCAAAGTTTACGACCATTTCAGTTGCTGTGTTAGTTAAATATGAGACAGTATGGAATAATATTGTTGAGACTCCATTACCACAGGAGATTTCTGAATATGTGATTGCTATATATATATATATATATATATATATATATATATATATATATATATATATATATATAGTATATTTTATATATATATATATATTATTTAATTAGATTTCATTATTGAGATGAGTATTATTTATTAATTTATTTATTGCGGACTATTATCCTAATCTTTCTTAATTGTTGTTTCACGAAGTTTCGATCAACTATTCCTCTGGCCTTCGTCAGGTGGGAACCGCGACGGGGTAGGAACACTGAATCTCCTAACTGCATTCTCAGCAATTATTACCATCCATCTTGTTATCGTCTCACCACGTTTTTTGACAAGTAAACCCCCGGCCGTCTTTGTGTAGGATTGAAACCACTATCCTCAGAGCATTCTCACCTGGAACCGTGGCGCAGTGGATAGAGGCATTGAATCTTTACGGTTCCAGATGTAAATTGTCTGAAGATAACGGTTTCAATCCTACTCAAAGACGGTCAGAGGCTTACTTGGCCAAAACGTGGTGAGACGACAACAACTATGGATGGCAGTAATTACTGAGAATTAAGTTAGGAGATTCGGAGTTTCTATCATGTCGCCGTAACCACCTGAGGAAGGCTATAGGAATATTTTGGCGAAACGTCGTCAAACAACAACTAAGAAAGATGAAGATAATAGTCCGCAATAAATAAATTATGTGATTTGGTATTCCTATATTTCATACATTATATTGACGGGATTCACACGTAAGTTTAGTCAGCGATCATTATAACTTTAAAAGACTGCATTAAGTGTAAAAAAATAGTAATGTAGTTTATATTTGATTGATTAAAGACTATATATAATAATAAATAATCAGAAACCTCTAATGTCTTATAAATGAGAAACTTATGCATATTGATCAATAGATATGACGCGTTTACCAGCACTTTCCGGTAAAATAATTAAAGAAATTGACAAGAGATTCCCTTAAAAACAACTCTATCCCATAAACATACAAAAATAAAACTATAATAATTATCTATGCATTATCGTAAACTGAGCTAATGTTGTTTTGCTTTGTTTATAAAGTATTCGATAAATGACTTTTAGAGGTTCCCAGTAATACAATGCTAATGTTAATTAACTTGTAAAATGTACTTCGCATATTTTAAACAAAAAAAAAATGAAATATTAAAAACCTCGCTAACAAGAGGAAATGTTGCGAAGCGCTTAAAGCAGTCCGAAAATTATTGATTTAGGGATTTTCCACCGTTGTCTTAGTCCTTCTAAACTGAGTTATTTTTTTTTAATTTGTAGTTACATAATGGGATATAAGTTAAGAAAACAAACTCAGCTAATATAAATTGTTGAAAAAGTAGAAATATTGGAAATAGGAGAAATGAGACAAATAGAAAAGAAAATACTAAATATAGAAGAATTATTTAAAAAGAAGAATGTTGTAAAGAAAGTTCACTAATTCTAAAACCAAATTGGCAATGGCTGAGTAATCGCTTACTCAGAAATTCCGCTTAAAGTACTTAAAAATCGAACCGAAATCGTACATCGAAACGAATGTGTTTTGTAGGCTTTGCAAAAATTAAATAAAAATGTCGAAACAATTTAAAGATAAAAAAAACTAAATAAGACTAATTATTTTAGTATCGCATTGGTATTTTTTTATGTGTCAGTTCCCGTGTTGAATACAAAAGTTAAGATAATAAAAAGTGTGCATTATGAGAAGTTATCAGAGAAGAAATGTATTATTTTGTGGTTTGATAGTTTAGATAGAAATGAGCGTATTCCACTCGTATTTCGTTATTTATTTCGTTTCATCATGTCATGATTTTGGCGAGGTAGGAAAATTGGGCAATTATGGAATAAATACCGGGTGAAATTGATGTTAGAACCGTTCTTTCAAAACTGAAATGTTTAATGAAAGGTGTACCCCCTCCTCGCGAAATATATGTACTGTACTTCTAAACCAAACGAATTCTTGGTATGTAAGTGTTTATTCGGAGTATATAGTTATCTTTTACACATGAAATATAATTAAACAGTAGAAACTGAAATTACAATCAAAAGATAAAAAGCAATTAAATGTATATCGGTGTATTGTTCAATATGGCAGCCATGTTCATATTATTTTAATAGCTGAAAACGCAATTATTTTGTAAGATATCTTGTGGTGTTTTAGTTGAAAGTATCCATGGCTTATACGAATCCGCCTATATATTTGCGTAAGAATACGCGTAAAGAAAACAGAATTGTTATAGTATTAATAATAAGACCATTAAAAAAGTACACGCAATATGATAGGAGGAAATCATGCCTGGTTTCAGTATATAAAATAAGTATAACTCGTATATTATTAGCAATAAGAATAAGAACTAGAATAACTTAAAGTAGTAGCAGAAGCAGCAGCAGCAGCAGCAGTAGTAGTAGTAGTAGTAGTAGTAGTAGTAGTATAAAAATACAACAATACAGCTAATAGAATATTCCACAATAGCATCAGCCGGCAATTTTCTGTTTGTTTATCTACAAATGTCAGGAAGAGGTACATAATCCCAGTCTAACATTTACTGTAAAGAATAAAACGTGTATTAGAAAAAAAAACCGTAGTTTTTGTAGTTTAGGTTTCCATAGCAAGTAATGACTCAAAGTGAAAGGACTATAGGAGAAAATAAGTTAACTCACTTAGCGAATTTTTATAATTTTCATTATTTATCAAGTCTAGTTACTTAAAATCAGTAAGTAATATATAATTAATGAATGAATAGTGATTTACTTAATGAAACAGTCTTCACTGCTTAGCTAAGAAAAACAAAGGCACTGTAAAAGATGATAGAAGTTGTCTAACTTATTCTTTTATTTAAAATCTAAAATATGTCAATGACGAGTAATAAGTAAAAGTTTATTAATATGAATAATCAACCTATGCTTATTTAGATTCTAAGATTTTAAATCCTTTTGAATACTATGTATTACTATTGTAACCATCAGATTCTTGTAAGTTCGCTTTTTAATGTTGTAACAACCATGCACAGTACGATCTACCTATTATATAAAGAGCCAATATTATTACTAAATATTGTATTAATAAACGTGACATATTTGAATTTATATTATCTATATGATTATCTAAAATACATGGTAAGGATAATATTTAAAGTTCACACATTTTCCGCAAAATGGAAATCCAATATTTAGTATTAATCCCAATGTAAAGCTAGAATAACACAGTAAAATCTCTAATTCGTCTTACCACCGTATAATTATTTTTACGTTCCAACAACATTAATAAATAGTAAAGAGTAATTAAAAACATTTATTTAGTTTCAATATTATTTATACAAGATACAAAAAAAATATCTCATGCCTAATTCTGCGGAAACAGTTGTGAAAAATTTATTGTTTTATAATAGAAATTCTCCCTTCATGTTTCCATATTGTAATATCTTGAATGGCACGGGGTTAATTTTATATCTTGTTATGTGCATATTCTTTGTTTCCCAATACTTCTAGTTTTTATCTACAATGAATATTTCAAAACTAATTTCCCAACATAATTAGCTAACGAGGAAGGAATATCTAGACTTGAAATTTAACACAGTGTTGAAGAAACGACAGCTGTTACTTTACATCGCCTTTAAGTTATTACAGTTTTCGCGACATAAACGCTGACATTATTTTCTGTTACTAAGTAGCAGAGATATAGCACATTATGAAAAAAACATGTTTTAATACAAGATAATTATTCTTATTCCTACAAAGCAATACATTGTAGTTAGGCTAGTCGAAGTCTTATTAATATGAACATGAATTACTATATTTATACGTAGTGTTTAATTGCTACTGCATACTGTTGTAGATGCAACTATATTTTTTATGCATTAAAAACCCATAGCAAAACAGTGTATTAAATAAAGATCTTGCTAAATCTAGTAGCTAAAGGAAATTTTAGGATTTACCTGGACATACGTCGTAATCTTCTGTCTTAGTAATTAACAACTAGTTCTAACTGAACGTTCTTTGGGCATTACCCCAGAGTAATTACTAAAAAATATACAACAGTAAAATTATATATATTGCTGGAGAACAAGTAGAATATATTACCGTCCATTAGTGGTTCAGTTAAAAATTCTACGTAGTTTCTCAAGTAAGTCATAAATATTATCTCGTTTGAGATAAATGCAGCTAAAGATGTCACACAGGAATACAACCACCGCAACGTGGTTAATATGCCGATCAAAACGAAGATAGTATTCCGAATGATCGTACTTATCAAAATCATCAATCCTCATTTTAACAATCCTGATATACAGCATTAATTTTATAGCATTTATAAAACGATTTTATAGTGTAGATTTATGTACTACAATTATGGACTTTTCTTTATGGTATTCTCTGTAGGTGTCTGTGGGAAATCATTACGATATGCTACTGCGTGTACATCGATTATAATAACACTTTCTTTCTCACAAAGTATAGATGGATTAGAGTAAAATATAAAACCATTCTGTTTTGTTGTGATCATTATTATTGTGTCCTATCTGCACATGCGCAATATCGTATCATGGTGAACGGACATCCGATCGGTCCGCACAGATTTTGTTGGCCTCCGAGAAATGTGTGAAATGGCGTGGAAACGGTTCTTCTGAACACGATCTCATCCAAATTAAAGATGATCGATCAAACGATTGTAGAGCAGACCCTCGTCGATCTCATTTATTTTGGCCTGAAGCAGCACATTACGCTTATTATTTGCCATGTTTTCGATTTCATTGCATCATCTTTTTTTTTTCTTTTCAGATTAAATAAAACGTATTTGCCTGTCTGTTTTCGATCCGAATCTCTTTAATTTTGAAATATTTTCCTTTTTGAAATATTTTCGTTCTCTTTTTTCACTCACATATTCTTTCTGTCCGACTTACTCCCCATAAACCCTGTATTTTCTCTCATTAACTGGCACTGTCTATCTGTCTATCAATCTCTCTCTTTCTCTCTCTCTCTCTCTCTCTCTCTATCTATCTATCTATCTATCTGTTGGACAGAAGATAGTTAATATTTATATTTCGTTTACGATTTAGGAAGTGAGGTATTATATCTTTGTTTAGCATGAGAGTGATTATAAAAAAACAACTTTTAGATTAAGATGATACATATTTAAGCTAGATTTAATCTTATAAAAAGGTGTTTTATAAGTATTAATTGTGCTTACTGACAATATTATAACAAAGAAAATCTGTAATTTCAGTAAATAAAGGACTGGCTAGGTTTATTCACATCTTATTAAACCTATGGAAATTATCATGGGCGTAAAACTACGTATGGCTTTTGTAAAATACGGTAATATGTAGGTGAAGGCCAATTATTAACAGAGAAATAATAAAAGATAACTATCTATCTTCTCACGTCTATGAATACATGTCCATCTCTCTCTCTAAATATATATATATATATATATATATGTATGGATATATCTATGCGTGTGTTTATGTACAACTGTGAGAACATCAAAACATCGTCCATGTAAATGTGTTAAATATGTTGATAAAATGATAGGTGTTAAGATGGTAACGTATTACTCAGAGCTGAAATAAAATGAAGTTAATAACTGATGACAAGGTAAAGAACATTGATACAAAAATGGAGAATTATGTTATAAATTTAGGTTTTACAAATTTGTACGTTTACGCGCTGTTGAGAAAGTGGTTCAATAATGCCACCAATTTAAAGAGGTTTGTTGTTTTTATTGAGCAACTTATCCAAATCTTTAAACATCAATATGTATATTTTTTTATATAAATTCTTTTCATTCAATTCATTATGCCATATAAAAATGGTGCTTTAGCGTTATAATTAGGAGCACTTATGACCGGATAGTCTTTCCTTGAAATTGTTGCGAGCTATCCGTATATGTGATGTATTGACATTTGGGTACTCGTTGGTGATTATTTTGGCTTTATATACTGCAAAGATTACTAAGCAATTTCATAGGCATTCCCATTTTAATCGAGCAGATTTAGGTAACCTGTTTTTGTATTAATAATTTCTATTGTGTTATGTAATTATTTTTACAGATTGTCACTACAACTATTACTCAGTTTAACTATATTTGTGCTAAATATTTTGTGTAATATATTATCTTATTATATAATTCTTGATTTATGGGACTGAGAATATGTTCCTCAAGTTGTATTGGATATTTATATTGTGAGTAAGAAACCAGAAAATTCTATTTTTTTCTACAGATTTTGTTATTTTAGTTTAAGACTAGTGTGGATGCCCGGCGTTGCCCGAGTGTTTGTAGGTGTGTGTTGAGCAAAAATAAATAAATAAATGAATAAAATAAAAAATGTGAGTAGGCAGGCAGGCAGGCTCGAACCCGTACCGTTAAGGAGGAAAAGAACGTGAAATAAAACGTGACGTCTTTGCAGTTCGTCCATCACCAACGTGGAAGTGACGAATGATCAAAAGGAAGGGATGACTATAAAAAACACCGACTAAAAAATGACCCCTCCCCGTATAAAAGTGCCTAGTTGAGGGTGAAGAAATATATGTTTAGTCAGTTTTTCGATATTTGTCGTACAATGTGTCGACTTCAAAACAATACCAATCTTGTGGAAATCAGTCGCCTCTGTCTAAAGTTTTAGACAGGCATACAAACATTCATACATATATTTAAACAGACCGGTGAGATTTATATTATAGATGAAGCTTTTAAACATTTTACTTTTTATATGGACTATCAGTTAGAGCTTTGTGGTGGAATGTATTGTGGAAGTAAAATTGTTATATTACAAAAGTTATCGTACTTGTATTGCTAACTGATTTGGACGTATATTTTTTCTAGATGTTAGGGATATTGGATAGTCTAGTGTTAGTTTTATTTACGTACTTGGGTTTATGACCCTTAAGAAACTTATGCTTCTATTTTGTGCAACTCGTTTATCGTATTGCTAAGAAAAAAAAACTTTCTGATTTAAGATATCAAGCCTGACCTTGAGTAAGAATGGAAGTCTGTATCGGCTGATGTTATCTTTTTGATTGAAATTGTAAATTTATTTGTGTAACAACTGGTAATTTGGTTTACCTGAAATGAATATAATACATATACAAATTATAAGTGGCGAATAGTGGGGATGAGGGTCAACTCCTTTGCATGCATATATATATATATATATATATATATATATATATATATATATATATATATATATATATATTGTAATATTACGAAAATTGAACATCCAAAAATGAAGTAAATGACATAACATACACACACTCACATATACATATGCCTATATGTATACATATATGTATACATATATATATATATATATATATATGTATATATACTAGTAAAAGTGCCCGTCGTTGACTGGGTTCAAAAGCAGCCTACAGAAAATGGACTCTGATTTATGAAAGTATGATAGGTTATGAAAAGGAAGGGTTGTAAAGAGATAGCTTCGAATTTGGGGGTATCAAAACCAAAGCCAAATAGTATGAAAGTAAAAATAAAATGGATAGACCCCATAATTTATTATATCATACCTATTCACACTGAAACACTTATCACAATATTATGTGGATCTATATTAAAAAACCTTGTTAAACTTTATGACATATATCCATTCCATCGACGCCAAGCCCGAACGAACACCCCATAATTTTATTATACCATATTTCTTCAAACTGAAGCATAATTATCAAAGTATATTTAGGAGATAGATATTAAAAGTATTTATTAAAGTGTGTGCCTATTTCAATTCTATGGAGGCCAGGCGCGAACACAGACCCCATAATTATATTATACCATGCATATTTAAGTTAAAAAATACTTATCAAAGTATTATTATGTACATCTATATCAAAACCACTTGTACACTTTTTAAAAATTTTTTAAAAATATTTTAGTTCTATACTTTGTGAACCAGGCGCGTACGCAGAGCCCACAATTTTAATGAATCATCATTATGCTAGATCAAACATACCCATTCATGTGTCTCCATACATCTTCTATCATTATATATGATCAGTTTTCTATAATAGGAGCCTATAGGAGATTAGTTTTCTATAATATTGTTTTCTATAATAGGAACCTATAGGGGATCAGTTTATATATATATACATATATATATATATATATATATATATGTATATATATATATATATGTGTGTGTGTGTTCTTTGTTCATTTATACGTATAGCTTTGTCATTGCGTTCCATATTAATATTATTTAATTGTCTCTTCATTCTTTCTTTTTCGATAAACTATTTCGTTGTTTTCAATATTTTTTGTAATTTTTTTTCATTTATCCATTCTGTTATTTATTAATATCTACCAATTAGTTACTGCACGTTTTTGGAACTCATTATCGGAATATCTGTTCTTCATTGTCCCTTCTTCTACACGTCTTGACAATACCAGCTTATTTATAACAGTCCTCAAGATGGCTGCCACAATATTCTCCGCTTTATATTTCTTTTTCTTTGTCATGTTTAAAACATGTCTATGGAAAATGCTCGTGTGCTCCTTCCCTCCTTTTCGATTCCAATATTAGTCGATGAAGATTTGTATTAATTTTACGGCAAAATGTACGACACAATGGTAAAGAAAATACCAAATGCAAAACTAATTCCATGTACATGCGTGTCCTTAAGGGAAATTTTATTAAAGTTCGATTGTTTGGGTTAGCATCAGACAACATGATTGCATTAAATTATGTATATGTTTGACAATAATAATAATAATAATAATAATAATAATAATAATAATAATAATAATAATAATAATAATAATAATAATAATTTAGACAGCTCGATCAGAAGACCGTGCACAATGCACTACATCCAAAGGAGGATATTGACAGACTCTACGTGAAAAAGAAAGATGATGGCAAAGAACTGGTCTGCATAGAATCTGTGTGATTGACACGAAAAAAGAACTAGAAAAATACATAATGCAAAGTACTGAAAGAATAATTATAGCTGCAAGATACACTGAATTAAACAAAAAACAAAAAACAGAGAGACAAATGACAAAACAATACATAAAAATTGGGAAGAGAAACTGCTACACGGAATAATCATAAGTATGACAAAAACTGAAAATAATGAAAATACCTGGACATGGCTGTGAAAAGGGCTTGTAAATCGAGAAACGGAATCATTAATAACTGTAGCACAAGATATCTCGATAAGAACAAACCATATCAAAGCAAAGATCAATAAAACACAAGAAAACAGCGATGGCAAACTGTGGACAAATAGACGAAACGATAAACTATATAGTAAGTGAATGCAGCAAACTGGCTCAAAAGGAAAACAAAAACAAGCAACTGGGGAAGGCAGTATACTGGGATTTATGCAAACAACTGCGTTTTGAACGTACACACGAATGATACAAACTTAAGCTGGCAACATACTTGAAAACGAGAATCACAAACTCCTATGGGGCATGGACATACAGAGGGGCACGCCCAAGCAAGAAGACCAGATATCGTAATAATGTACCAGAAAGAAAAATCCTGTCAAACCGTAGATTTTGCTGTCCAAGCTGACAACAGGGTGAGTATGAAAGCAACGGAAAAACAGAGCAAATATACAGAGTTAAAAGTGATTTGGATGATGTAGAAAATCAAAATAATACCTGAAGAAGCTTTACAGGGAATGAAGAACATTAAAGCTGCATATCAACACGTTCTACACCCCCATCAGGCATCTCCTCATATTGCCCCATCATCGGCCCCTCATAAAAAAGTGCGAAACCAAAGAGCCGAGCAGGGTCAAGGAGGAGGAGGGAGAGACCGAGGAGAGACCGCTAATCAAATAAGTGCAAAGAGAACTGAAACCTTTGGAATGTTTAGTGCCACTCAAATTTCAGTACAAACCAATGGCCGCTGCCAGCGAGAAATCAATGGTGAGAGGTTGTTGCGGTAACGCACATTTATTTGACAATGCCATAGAAGGAGGTGGAGAGTTCTGGGCATCTGGGGAGACTTGTTGCCACTCAGCTTCCAGGAAACACCGCAGGTTTTCAATCATACCTATGATGATCCGTGTGAAAGCTCCATGTGAGACAATAATAATAATAATAATAATAATAATAATAATAATAATAATAATAATAATAGCAATAATGAAAATATTAATAACAATAAACACAATAACAACAACTTTAATAATAATAATAATAATAATAATAATAATAATAATTATTATTATTATTATTATTATTATTATTATTATTATTATAATAACTAACGCGACCTGTGGAAATTCCGCAGGAGACTCATTCATATGCAATATATTGATGTTGACATTCTGTAATATGTAAATGGAGACGCTCTGATATTATAGTAGGTTTTTTGTTAAAACTGCAAAAGTATTAATCCAAGTTAGCACGAAGGCCCGGTAAAGCTCGGGCATAAATTATGCTTAAATATGATATTTTTGAACTCCTGACACTTTGACTTCCAATGTGTCGTTTGCTAAATTTTTAAGCACGTGATTACGGTGTAATATCAATAAAATAAACCATCCATTCTAGTGCCGTTTGTTATGGATTTAGCTGTATACGATATTAAAAATCAATTTATTGGTACTTATGTTACGTTTGCTAAAATTTTAAGCACGTGATTACGGTGTAACATCAATAAAATAAACCATTCATTCAAGTGCCGCTTGTTATGGATTTAGCTGTATACCATATTAAAAATCACTTTATTGGTACTTATACACTTATGTTACCGGGCTGCCGGGTGTAACAATTTAATAATAAAAAAAGATATCGTAAAACTTGAAGGGTCGTGTAATACATTGATTTTTGTTTAAAGTGTTGTGTAATTATTAAAAAAAAATCAGTTGCGCTTGTGCTTTATTTCTACAATTTTGAAAAATTTCATAATTATGAATGAATTCGCGTATATTTTTAAAAAAGTATTTCGCCACAAAAATATATTGCAAAACTTGAATTTAACTTTTCTTTTCGTTTGTTTTTACTTTTATTAAAGATAAATTCAAGTTTTAGCACACAAAAATTGAGAGTCCAATGAGTCAGGATAATCGATATTTTAATATAGATTTCATATATAGAGAGTTTACATTCTATCGATTTTAGATATTATAAATTTGCAATATCACAAAAAAAATATCCATATGACTTGGGTGTATTAGTTTAAATCGAAACCGAAATAAAAACTTATTAACTATATATATATATATATATATATATATATATATATTATATATATATATATATATATATATATGTGTATAACTTGAGTTCCCTCAGCCATAATCGAATTCGAACAGAACTTATGAGGAATCCTTGATAAAATTATTTATAAAAAATAGAGGAGTTAAGTCTCATCAGCTATAGTCGAAATCGAAACCAAAACTTATGAAGAATTCTTGGTAAAATTATTTATGACACAAAATAGAAGAACATAACGATTAAACAACCCAGATGTAAGCATGACACACAAAAGAACACACACGCTATCGTATTAATATATAGATGAAAGGAAAAGTGATAATGATAAGTATAAGATTAAAAATGATAATAATGATAAAGATAATAATTATAATAATAATGAAATTATAATAATATTAGTCAGAACAATGAAAATATTAATAGATAAGAATAATAATAATGAAATAATAATAATAATAATAATAATAATAATAATAATAATAATAATAATAATAATAATATGCAGTGTATAGTTTTACTTTCTCTAGCCACGAAATCTTCTGATATTTTTTCCTTAATTCTGCATATTCCATAAGCGATTTTTTTTACAATTGGTGCGACATTGCTATTTCATATCGGAAACCATCAAGCGATCATATTATTTATTTTTTTAATTCAAATTAAGTATTTTTCTTAAATTTAAGCATTTTTATACATTGTCTGGAGGGATATCCCTTGAAACTATCTAAAATGATAAATACAAAGGCAATAGATAATAAATTCAAATAAAGAATATGATGAGTTGCTTATGAGTTCGTGTCACAAAATAGGAACAAAAGTACTAGATTAATATGTTACTTGCATTATAATTTGAGTTTAATCTTTGTAAGGGGGACATAAATATTTTACAAGATCCTTGATCGTTGAATCAATTTCCTTATCCTTGGACAGGTTGTCTTCTGGTATTCATGGATTTTAATTTTGACGATTTGGAGTTCTGGAAAAATGAAATTATATCGCATGAACAATATAAGCCTACCTTTGTCGAATCTTCAGCACACATATTTATCTTAATGATGTTCTTATTTTCTTAGAAAATTGTTCACAAGTAGAAATTTTATTAGCAGATTTCGAATTAACAGAAACTGTTATTGTGCTCTAAATATACGATATTTTGTATGTAGTACTTAGCTTATTTAGACTACTATTATCATTTTGAATGGCGTTCTCACAGCGTTTTCAGCGATGTAAGTTTCGACCTTTATCTGAGTTAGGGCGTTTTACTTTGAAACGTAAGACTACACTTCTTTATCAGTCATAAATGCGATTTTTATAGTAGAATTGTCTTAAAGTACACCTTAACACAACTGATAATATGCTAAGTATATAAAATCAGTTATAATGTCCATTTAAGCTTACAGGTTTAATGCATAATATGGATAAATATAGAAGTACAGAATACTAAGAGTTCTAAATTGGCATCGCCAATGGAACGCAAGCAATCGACTCGCTTTATAATAATGAATAATTTCCTTTGGAATTCATAATAGATTCCAGAGTTTAATATAAGCATTTACGGTTTCAGTAACTTAGTTTAGGTCGGAGGTTACATACGTCGTTATTGTATATTATTTGCAGAAGGTTTATCTCGCCAAGTTTTCTGAGTTTGATATAAATATTGTCATAGTTTTCTACAATATTCTAAACATTGGGAAACACATAGTATGACCTTGCAACTATATCTTACACAATTCAGTTACACAACCTCTTACGCTAATACTTAACATTTTCGTTTCAGTGATAATATATTTGTATGTATCTGTTGCGTACTAATTCAGGAGCTTTATTTAAAAATTCAGAATTTGACAGGAAGAAGTAAAGGTTACGTAAACCGTAACATTGTGAAATAAAACACAAGCACGGTTTTCTGAATAATAATATCGTGTATTAACCATCTCTTAAAACGTTAGTGAATATAATATAGAGTTATTTGTAGCTAGAAAATTATTTTATCGTTAAGAAATTTACATCGTTTTAAAGATAATACAAAGATTACTTTATATTTTTTCACGCTGATCCAATGTAAATGGTCACATAGAATCGGCAGGAGTAGCTCAATCGGTTTGAATAATGTACCTGTGTCTTTATTTATAGCAATCTGTATACCTGCCTTTCCACTATTCCATAAATTAATATTCGATTTTCCCTAGAATGGTTATTCGATATTTTACTCTATTATATGCTTATGCTTGGAATTTTCTTTCGATATTAAAATGAAATTAACATGCCTGATTCATATAAGATTTATAATTTATATTTTACTACTTGATGACACTGTGAAATAACTTGCACGGTGTCTTAAGAGGAGACGATACCAAATAAGAACGACATGCAGACAAATAATAAGAAAATACACTTTCCAAATAACAGGTGACTGATTTTATGACGATGTTGCTATTATCTACAGAAACCGGAAGCCCGAAAAGAATGATATATTCGCTGGAGCTCCGCATATCGCGCTAAACCGTGTCGCTGTGGAAACTCAGTGATTAGTGGAAATTGAAATGTAATTCGGCGCGTTGCTATTAATAAGGAACCAAGAAATAATAGATGTTATTTGAAGGTCGTGGAAGGACGGTATAATTTCATAAGGATGTGACGTTTATTATCAATGTGAACATGAATAGCTAATTAACTATTCAATCCCAATGTATTCACACGCACATACACACACATGCATCAAAATGAAATGTAATGAGGAAATACAATAGTGATGCATCGATGTGCAGTATTTACTTCTGCGTGGCCGGATATGTGAGTAGAACTATGTAGTATGCTATAAAATATAATTATGGCAATGAAGCTATAGCAGCCTTGTATGTGTCATCCCCGTTTAAACAACTCTCAACCATTTAAGCCTGACGTTACACGATGGAGACAAATTATATATTGTTCTCTGTAGCTTAATTGACAGGAATATATTTTCTCCCCATTAATATGTATATATATATATATATATATATATATATATGGATATCGATATATACATATATAGATGTATACATATATGTATATATATATATATATGTATATATATGTGTGTGTGTTCTATATATGATGAGGATGATGATTTCTGCGTCTTGTCCGACAAGTGCCACTTCCTCAGACACTGAAAGTCAAGGAGCACGAAAATGACTTTTTTTTTGTCCTATCGGCGAATATATATATACACATACAAATACGTACACATATATGCATATATATATATATATATATATATATATATATATATATAGATACCCATACATTTACCTACCTATACATAGACATACATATATATATGCATTTATACACATACATATCTTTGGATATATACACATACATATACATATGCATATATACACATACATACACACAAACATATATACATATAAACACACATAAACATATATACACACATAAATATATACATACATATATACATCGATAGACATACATATACATACACATGTGTATTTATACACATACATGCACATATACATATATACATATTTATACATACACATGTATATATATATATATATATATATACACACATATCCATACATACACACATAGACACATATAATGATTGCAGATCAATTATTACATGCATTCATCATTTCAGGCCTAGACGCGTCACAAGTTTTCCATCGCCACAAGAATACTTTATATAGACAAATGCCTGAGGGAGTATTTATACAAAGATGATGTTACAGAGTTTTATCTTCGTACGACAACTAAATCTCTCTCTTTCTCTCTCTCTCTCTCTCTCTATTGAAAATGTTGACATCCAGCAACAAGCAAGATCAAGATGGCCAGCAAGAAGTCTAGCTGCAGACCAGATTATTGCGGGTATTCGTCTCCCGCTTTATTTGTTTTTAATGAGAGATTTGCTTCTCCTATAGTGCTTGCCTTCACCACGGCTTACGGGAGCCCTCTCCAGCCCAGATACACATGGAAATAAACACATGAATGCACACATACATGCATACATACGATGTACGCAAACATACATATGCATGTACACACACATGCAAACATACACACATAGAGACACATTTATACGCATATAAATATGCATATATACCACGTATACATACATGTAAAATGCACATGAAGGAACGTTACAGAATACCATTTTCATTATTTCCGTCATATATATATATATATATATATATATATATATATATATATATATATATATATATATATCACTTTGTTATTTTGTGGTCGCGCGCAGAACGATCTTAATAAAACTGTAAATGTTTGGTCTACAGACGAGGTGCTAGTATATAATATAAATACATACTAAAATTAAAAGTTTCTAAAACAGTAAGATGAAAAACATTATAATAGAAACAAGTAACCAAAACTTAAAGGATAAAAGCTTTTAATAGTTCCACTTTTGAGATATATACGCACACACACATATTCACACACACACATTCACACAGACACACACACACACACACATATATATATATATATATATATATACATATATATATATATAGAGAGAGAGGGAGGGAGAGATAAGGGGAAAGAGAGTAAGAAAAACGAGAGATAGAAATACTGAGATAGATAGATAGATAGATAGATATATGTCTGTATGCCGTGTTTCATAATTATATACTTATTCTGCTGTTGCCAGAGTTGATAGACGCAAACCACTTAATATCAGCAACTATCGGCAAACGCACAGCATCATAAATTGAAATTATTTTAATAGCGTAACTTACTCAGAAAGATTCGAGTTAATGTTGGCACGCTGTTAAACCCTTAAGTTGGATAGGGAAAATATTAATCTAAAGATTTGGAATTAATAAACCTTAAAAAGACGAAACAGTGTAGATGGTTATATTTTTAATGCACATTGTACTTAACTTATATGTGTGTGTGTGTGTAAGACATATACTTATTTGCATAACGAAATTAAAATCCAACTCTTTTCGAAACCCGTTCTTTGTCATTGGCAATATAGAGAAAACCATTCAAATATAACATATAATTCAATAATCCTTACAACAAGCTCAAAATTTATATTAACTTTCCTTATTTGAACCATTTTCTTTTTCTTGCATGTAATCACTTTTACATCTGAAAGCAACCATGGACGGAATCTGAATAGACCAGAATGACATTATCAGTTCACCGATTTTAGACATTGATCAGGATTGATATCTGCTTCTACTATTGACCTTTCTGAGTCCGTCATGCAAACAGAATATTACCCCTTCCACAAATCAAAAGAAAGTAGTATGTAATCCGTAAAAAATGTCGAACAACTGAATGATGATTAAGCGTTGGCAGGTAAATACGCTTGGCAGTTCGATCACATTTGTCCGTTGCTATGGATGCCAATTAATTCCAGGAAGGTATTGAGAGCACACACACGCATACATGCATGCATACATACATGCATACATGCATACATACATACATACATACATACATACATACATACAGACCCACACACACACATATATATATTTAAAACTATGTACCCATTAACAATTGTAGGTTTTTTAAGCCGTTTATCATTTTTTAGTGTTTTAAAATATTTTTTATAACGCGTTTTAAGCCTTACTCAGCTCTCTTCAGATATTTTTATATAAAGGTTTTTTAGCTAATCTTTTTTTAAAAACATTTTATGTCTGGCAACACTGATTTTGTTTTTCAGAGAAATACCAATCAAAGACTTTTTGTCACCAATACTCGGTTAGCTGGTCAAAGTTCAATCCTTTTGAGTTAAGTCTATTTAGTTGATGGACGGGGTTTTGAGTTTTTTTTGTGACATGTTTTCATGTATTTTTAATGATTTTCAGTCGGTAAAGATCTGTGATTTTTTTCACAAGTGTGTGTTGATGTGTAGAGCTGAACAAGGCTTGAAACGCGTTATAAAAAATATTTTAAAATATTAAAAAATGGTAAAAGTCTGAGAAACCTAAATTGTTGGTGGCTACACTCTTTTAAATATGCATTTTTTCTATCGTTTGAACTACACAACCATCACTTCATATATATATATATATATATATATATATATATATATATATATATATATATATATAGGAAATTTATTGCTGTGAGTCCAGAATGAATTTACATATTGTTTCTGCTAGGAAGATATCATCAGAAGATGAGGAAATATCCAACCAGCTTTGTCAGAATTCATAGATGGACTGAGTTTTAATACAAAACAAGAATGGAAAAAATCCTAGCAGATAAAGGAGAGTTAGACAAGAAGAGGGAGAGTGGAAGGGAGAGGACGTTGGAATTTAAAGTAGTAGGGGTGTATATAATGAGAGTGGGTTATTATTAAATATTAATTATGTGTTTATGTTTATAGAATTTAATAAGTGTATACATATATATATATATATATATATATATATATATATACATATCGAAAGCACTAGCCAATTCATAAAGCATATATAAATACAGATCAGTAAAACTATGAAAATGCATTCTGATAAGTCAGACATGTAGACGCAAACACGTACGAGCATATCAGCATAAAACGGAACAACCTTCATATGGAGACTATTCTAAATGATACAAAGATCAGCTGTTGCACATGATTGGAAACAATACCTTTTACGCATGGTTTTCTAGGGATACTTCACTTACCCATATTCTTTATTTTTGAATGGGGATTATTTTTTTAATAAGGCTGCAAACGCCGTATTTCATTGCTACGTACGCCTCAACAGAAGATTGAAGCATGGTCTCTTCACCATAAGAGAATAGTGTAATCATTTTAAATAGACCGAAAACTGTGTGCCAATAATTCAGAAGAAGTTGATTAATATTTTTCGTACAATACATGCAATATATGTTACTGAAAAAATAGATGCACGCATACAGACAAATAAAAGAAGGCGCAGAGAAAAATAGGAACACACAGATTCCTTTCTGCTTTTTCTCGTCTGTCATTTTTACGCAGATATTTTTTGATTTTAGATAGTTATAATCTGTTCAATAGTCAAGGTCAATTAAACACAGAGTTTCAAATATATGTTGGAATTATATTGTGTCTGTTCTTAATAAACTATCACTCATCTAGTACAACTAGGCTCAGCGTATGATTAATGCATGAAGCAGATATTTCACAAGACGAACATGGGCTTATTAGAAAAGTATTCCTTCACCAGATTATCTATTTCGCTAATATGATTTTTACATACAACTGCTGTTATACTATTGAATAAGAGTCACAGTATTACTTTGATTCCTCGACATCCCTCCCCTTTCTTTCTATTTCTTTATTTAAACTATCTATCATTCTCGCTCTCTCTCTCTCTCTCTCTCTCTCTCTCTCTCTCTCTCTCTCTCTCTCTAGTCCTGTGCAGAGCACTAATTATATATTTCTGTACTAATGATGAGCTAAGCATACAAAACGAGTCTGTGCGTAATAAGAATTTATCAAAGTTATTGTAACAAATATTTAAGTTGTAAACTTCTTTAAGTCAAATATTAGTGGAGCCCGATAGGCGAATTTAAAATAAGGCTGCGAATTAGCTGTATTCATAATTGCCAAGTTTTTTGTTTGTACGAATCTAGTAATGGGTGTGTAACATTATGACAAAGCAGCTTACATGACTTAATAAGTATCTTTATTTCCTCGAATTTAAAGAAAATGGTGGCCGAATGGAGAAAGCACTCGACTACAAAGCCTATGCTGAGTTTGTTGACTTATTCTGAGTTCCCCAACTAGCAGTGGTTACTTCACTGATGATTGCGTAAAGATGAAACACAAGTGGAATGTATGGGGCAAAAATATTAATATTCTTTAAAAATATATGACGTATATATATATATATATATATATATATATATATATATATATATATATATATTCCTCCTCTCAGACGCCTTCACGTGTTTTCCAAGTGTATGCATTATATATATATATATATATATATATATATATATATATATATATACATATATATGGTGTGTTTGAGAGTGTTTTAACACATGTCTTCTATCGGACTACCTCTGATAATTAGGGAGTATCTATGGAAATACCTTGATAAGTATCAATAATAATATGAAAATAAATAATTGAAAAAAATCGGATTAATGAATGAAGTCCAATTCTGATAAAAGTAAACACATTTATGCACCGTGAAAAAGCGTGCATTTTGAGAGTTTTATCACCGACCACACAGAAAGATCCAGCCTATTACATCCGTTCTCTATTTTTTCAAAGTCCACGGTGCATTCTAAGTGAATGCTTATTTATAGTGAACAATTGAACTATGATAATTGGTTTTATTACGTTCAACCTTAACTCAGTGATAAACTAAAAATAATTTCTTAGATCAACAGGCGATTTTCTGATTAGATAAGGGCTTGTCTGAAATAAATGTTTCTGTGTAGAGCACAACTGAACTATGATACTTTATTTTTGCATTTTAAATCATTATCTACAGATACTTTTATAAAATATACAGTATTCTCTACAGTACAATGTAGACTGAAATGCCTTGTGAAGTAACTCACTGTGCGAAGGCATGCAAAACTTACCCACGATACACTGTAATGACAGCGTTTCTTACTAGAGCAGGCAATCAATTGACTAGATTTTAAAATTTGGGGAATTTCACTTATTTTGATTACAATAAATGCATAGGAGAATGAAATATTTGCTGACCATTATTTAATTCTGGAAAACGCTGGATCGCCCTGATAATGCTAATTATTTAATTTTCATAAAATTCTGACGCATCAGTATTTCACTAATGACTGTGTTCCAGAACTCATAATGATAAGCTGAATTGTTTAGGAGTGAATGGACTATAGAGATGTATAAGCATTATTAACTTTACGAAAATCTAGATTTGGTTAATTTACAAGTATATATATATATATATATATATATATATATATATATATATATATATATATATATATATATATAAGTAGCTTCTTGAAACAACTCTTGAGCTCGATTTCACTGTAAACGTGAAAATATCAATGGAAGGAATCGACGGTTTTAAGATCGTGCATTGCGATATCGTTGAAATGTTAGCTGTCTTTCACTACGCATGCGTATTTTTTCTGTAGATAATGTCTAGTTTAGATGATAATCAGTGAATAATGTGTTCTTTGCTCTATATTATTGTAATCTGTGTAAGACATGTGTGGACATTGTTGGCACATTTTCGTCAAGTTCTATATCTCTTATGTATTTGTGAAATTCACTGGTTCTCTCACAGTTGATTTTCATCGGCTGACTAAGTTTGAAGTTTACGTTTATTATCACGTAATCTTTCGAAGTATGAGCAAAATGCATATCATTAATATGCATCACATAATAATTAATGCAACACACAAGCATAAAAAAGAATATATGTAAATACAAAACGGTGTGGGGAAAGCCGTTCATTGGAACTATGAAAAACTATAGTTTGAACATTCAAGCAAATAATGGAGGGTGACACTGAGGGGAGTGTTAAAAAACGAAAATAATACAGCCCTATTAGACACGGAAGTAATTTTTTCTTTTTAGTCCAAACACGGCACAGCGTTATTTGGATAAAAGGGGCTACTATTTGGGGGAGGGGTGCAGAGATACTATGAAAGGAAAATTAATAGCAATGTGTCTGTGCACATGTGTCTTGGCTTTTTTATGCCAGTACTCTCAGGGAAGTAGGGACTCTGGGGGAATTCCAAGGTTTAGCAGTTCGAGGGAAGAAGCTATTTGAGTAGAAGGCTTTTTGGTATCTAGGGATCATTACAGTGGAAGGGTGGGAGTTTTTTTTTGTCAGGTTTGTCGTGTGTATATATTTCGTATGGCGTTCAAGGTCTAGGAGCTCGTCGGAGCAAGTACATTTACCAACAAAAATATAATTATACATTTACGTATAAGAACCATAACGAAATTCTGCTCCACATGTACATTTAACGAACTGAAAATGTCATATTACTATTACGTAAAAGCATGGTGTATTACCACGATTTTGTTTCCAACTACACTATAACACGGTCGTTTTCAAGTCCAGTTTAAACAATTGCTTGGCGAATCATCAACTTACCCCATATTCTTCCTACACAAGATATCTTTTTCCATCCTATTATAGTGTTGTTCATCGTTCGACTGATAATCTCATTATTTTTATCCGCGAGCGGCCTAAGACATTGGTAACTAGTAGTTCAGTAATATTTACGGACAAACATTAAAACTATGAAACTTACCTATGCAAATAGTCTCTATTTCCCTGTCTCTGTATGAGGGCAAAATTAAACATTAGGTTGCTTAGATTAGGAAAAGACATCTTTTGCTAAATAAATACTAAGGCTCGATCGGGACGAACCTTAATATTAACTCAATTAGTGAAGTATTTTTACTTTACTGACGGATGAAATCAATGCGCAGTATCAGAAGCTATCCTACTCTTTTATCTTAGAGAAACATACACCTGAGAATTATTACATCGTAAGAAGACCAGTGCTTTGCTGCGCTTGTCGATATTGTTTACACTCGTCTTGGACATTTGTTTATCACTAGAATTAAGTAATTTTTCTCAACAGATGTACAGGTGAAATTTGCTCCACTTAGACTAAACTAAAACCTCATGTACAAGTGTTCTCATAAAAGACAGACATAGTCTCTTTCGAGTGCACTTATATACACTGATGTATAGTTCTCTGTGTGCATGTGTGTTGTAAAAATAGTTTTGCAAATGTATCAGATCTACACAAATATTTAAAATTAAAAAATAGAGAAGCGTCGTATCAAAATACGTTTTGTCGTTATATTCGACGTTCTGCATCGTTACAAATCTATCGACATCAATCTCAGTTGTCTTCTCATATTTTAATATCTTACTTGTGAGTTTGTCAATAATTATTTCTTTGTTCACATTCCTATATATTTTTTCCGCGATTCAATAGTCTCTATATTAAGCGTTCACAGAATATCTGTAATGAATATGCCAAATGTAAAGCACAAGAGACGCTCAATCTTTTTTCCGTGTCAAAAGTAAAGAAGGTTTTCCGCGTTCTATAAAAGCGTAAGACTGTAGTATTGTTAACTCTATGATTATGTTCTTTTTTTCTGTTCAAGTTTTGTAGCTATTTAGTTTATGTTTTCGGTTTGACTGATTAAATAATATAGCACAAAGCAACCCGGTATCATCCAGTTATAAAGATTACAGTATAAATAATGGGTATACTACTAATAATAACAGTACATGTAGATATCACATATTGCGTGAATAATTATGTAAAATCACATAATAATGAATGCAACACACAAACATCAAAAAGAATATATGAATAGACACAACCGTGTGTGGAAAGCCGTTCATTAAAACTATGCAAAAACTGCAGTTTGAACATTCAAGCAAATAATAGAGGTACACACTGAGGAAAGTACTAAAAAACGAAAATAAACCATTCCTGTTAGACACGGAAGTATATTTGTGACTAAACCTTGAAAAAGGCACATCACTATTTGGATTAGATGGGCTACTATTTGGAAAAAAACTGCAGTAGAACTATGTAGGAAAATGAGAAACAATATGTCTGTTCACATTACACTTGAACTTCATTATAGCAGTACACTTAGGGAACAGGGACCCTGGGAGGAATTCCAAAGTTTATCAGTTCGAGGGAAGAAGCTATATTAAAAGGCTTTTGGGCATCAAGGGATCATTAAAATGAAGGCGTGGGTCTTTGTTGCTTGTCAGGTTTGTCGTGAGTATTTATTTCGAGGAGTTACAAGGTCTAGGAGCTCGTAGAAGTAATGTCTGTTAAAGTAGATTTAAAGCAGGCACATGGATTTACAATCTGCGTCAACTGGACAGAAGCCAGAGTTTAGTTGACAGTACCGACAAAACATTCATCTGATCAAGTCGAAAAGATGTCAAATTATCGAAGTATAAACCCCCAAAAACAGAAATCGTATTTTCATTCGTCGCAGAAAACTTCAGAGTAAACACCAAAACGGAGAAATTACACGAGCAAGCAAAAGAATATGGAACATTGATAATATCAACTGTTAGACCATACAAGCATTAATCTATTTAAATGTAATGTGAACAATTATTTTGCTGCACAAAAAACACCCATGTTGATCATTTATAAATATGACCCCTTACATATAAACGCTTTGCGCTTCATTAGTGGTCTACCTTGTTTGTTTGGAATACATTTGTAAAGCCATTCAATTTCCATTTTCATCGTGTGTGCAATACATTTAAATAATATTTAAGAAACTCAAATAGAGATGTTAGATTTGCTCGTTAAAGCCTTTTTTTCAAACGATGTCTTCCAGACTACATTTATAAATTCATAATTGTTGCATTCTATGTTGTTATTGAAATAATACTTTTACCTAGCAATATAGTTTGGAGAAAATCAAAATAAACCATCGAATAAAACATATGTAAAATAATAGGTATTTTATGGCAATTAGTAAAAAAATGTTTTAAACAAATTAAACATGCCCATTTATATACGGAGTGTCTGGAACACAGCCTACTTCTGTTTTGCTGTTTCTGTTAAACTGGTTCGGTTTTGCTGGTTCGGTTTTACTGCTCCTGTTGTCTCCCGTCCATTTGTAAGTTCTGCTGCTTCTATTGTGTCCCTTACATTTGTTGGTTTTTCTGCTTCCGTTGGCTCCTCTGTGGCTTTGCAAGGCAATTTATATATATATATATATATATATATATATATATATATATATATATATAGTCATCCACATACAGTACTGTTTCGCTGTTTCACAGCTCATCAGTGCGGCTAGACAGGCAACTACCTCAAGCTAGGATTGAAACCCGACCGTTTATACGGCAGTCAAGGCTTCTAACCATTACGCTATTGGCGGCTGCTTGAACGAGTAGTGAGTTTTAACGATGTTTTAGATATCGTCCGAAATACATATATACAAACACACTTTCGTTCCTATAATATACATACGAGGGTATATATATTTATATATATATATATATATATATATATATATGAATGTTTCTGTTATAAGCACAATTGTACGATGATACTTGACTTTTGCTTACATTCAAGCCATTATCACTGCATAAAGAAAAAGGGCCAACATATAAAAACAATAGTTGGTTCATTTATATGACAGGAACGCGTTCGAACGCAACGCAATGTTTCTTTTTAGATCACAATTGAATTATGATACTTATCTTTTCCCATGTAAACTTTAATTCTCGAAATTATATATATATATATATATATATATATATATATATATACATATATATATATATATATATATATATATATCAATAGTTTCCCTACAGAGTAATATGGACGACAATGTGTTCTAGAATAAGTCAGTGCAAGGAGAAATGTAAAGCTATCTCCGGTTCCCATTGATGTGTCCTCAATAAGAGCAGGCAATCAATTGATTTGATTGAAA
This sequence comes from Euprymna scolopes, assembly GCF_053919585.1. Lineage (NCBI taxonomy): Eukaryota > Metazoa > Mollusca > Cephalopoda > Sepiida > Sepiolidae > Euprymna > Euprymna scolopes. The sequence goes on from NC_136518.1 coordinate 41,365,222, forward strand.
AATGAACGAGTTTACGAATTCCGATGACGATATGACTGTTGAATATTTGTTGGCCATTCAATCCCGAGCAACGTCGATTCTTTCTGTTTATATATATATATATATATATATAAACATTATTTTAAATACGCACTTTGCTTCCACTCAGCGAACAAGAGAGTTGAATGAATTCCCATAACATTTAGAATTGCTTTTGTAATGCTTGGGGCGATTTCATGTTAAAATCTGTAATTGGTCGATGCTCGTTCACATTCATTATTTGGTTTGCCAAGTGATCGTATTTCTCATTCAGTTCAAGAAAGATGCCATGAGCTGTAGTTTAATTTAGCTCCACATCTCGAGAAAAATACCTCCTGTATCGTTTAAGTGTTTGAAATGGAGTCTAATTTGGCATAAAATGAATCTAATTGCAACCCTCTAAACTACTATAACCGTGCGTTATTTACGAATTAAAGATGGTTTTAATTTTTTGTTTCCGTATTTACCAGTGATTTAATCTTGAATCCTCGGAGAAAAATATGAGGCATAAATTGTGTCGTGTAACACCTCTAAAAGCAAGCTACTCTAATCTGTCTTCCAGGTTTGTGTTTGTCTCTACTTCAAAGGCTCTTAATTTTCTTATATCGAATACTCACTTCGGTAGTAAGTTTAACAACGTATTTTCAACTTTGTGTAGGTCGCTGGAAAATTAGTTTCATCATTAAACTAATCGAAAAAGTAGCTTACTCTAAAAGAATGTATGTGTCAAACAGAAAACAAAAACGCCCATTGTTGTATAATCAACATATAAGATAGCTGGCATGCAGAGTATGCAATCGATTTTAGAAGCCATTATGTAAGGATTGTATGTGTTTGTAAATTAAACTGTATGAATTATGCTGACAACATTTGTCTGTGTAGCACTTTTAGGTATGTCCTCATAGGAATCTAGTATATTGCACTTCAATATCGCTCGGGAAATTATAAGGTTGGTATGTGGTACTGGGGCGTGGTTATAGCCTGGACACCCCAACTTATTAGCTTTATGTTTACGTAAGACCAGTTTCCTTACGGTTTTTGGCGACCTCATTTGGTTACCTCCGTAAACACTGAAGCTAGTAATATGGGCTTATCCATCTAAGAGTCATATGCGTCTGAAAAACTGAATAGCCCGTTAACATTTGTAAATGCATCGCAGATGGCATTATTTCCTCTTTGAGTGAGTAAAGAATAAACGGTGTTAATCTCTTTCTAATCCATCGTTATCGACAGGAAAGTCTTTAGCATTGTTCTGATTATTATTTTTCCATTTGCCATTCATTCCATTTTTATTTATAAGCAGGGAAGCAGTTCTGGTGTTATGTGTTTTACAAGTCGAAAGCCATTGCTTCAACTTTTTTCCTAAATATTTCTCTCGCTACGTTAGAGGGAAAAGAATCCATTTTTTACACCATTACAGTTAGATGTTCTTTTTCTTTTGCTATGAATGTTATCCAAGGAGAAACAAAAAACTAAAACACGGTTGGGAATCTGCTTTGGAACTATGGATAGACTACATTCATATTAGCAATGTACCTTATGCAAGTAAAACAAGATAACAGTTAACCACGATTAGATGTCAATATCGATTTGGTACTTTGTAACATCAGAAAAGAAAGTCTTTGTGTGTGAAAGATTATGCAATGCAATCACAATAATCATCATTTTTATCATTTAAACAGATTCACCATGATCATTATTATTGATGTGCCATTAATATAAGTATAAGTAGAAGTATATTGTATTACATTTAAATAAACTTCTCTGTAATATTTTTTTCTTTTTTTCTGTTTTGTAGGTAAGTGCGATGTTTTGTAAAAAGACCTCTGGTAAGACAATTGCGCAATATGTTTTATTATTATTTTTTACTTTTATATTTCTTATATTTCTTTTATTTTCTATTTTCTCCATTATTACGTTTTTTTTACTTTCTCCATTATTACGAAAGTTTTTTTTTTATATATATGGCTTGGGCCTTTGTAGGCATGGCTTTCATATTTTTGCAAATTAAGGCATGCATATATATATATATATATATATATATATATATATATATATATATATGTGTGTGTGTGTGTATATATGGACCTGTTTGAAATCGGTAAGCGGGTTGTGTTCAATGGTTTCGGACATGCCACCTTTATATGTCTAAAAACTATCGCAAGCTAATTTACCAATAGTATGGAATTTAAAATCATTATATTTTTCAATTCCTTATCAAATTTAGTAGTACTAAATGCAATGATATTGGACCGAGTATTTTAGTAGATTTGTGGAAATCGTTTCGAATATCTCGATGTCAGTTCCTAGTTATTATTGCAATTCCAAATAATGAGTATATTTCAAAGTTTGTTGATTTAGACTTAAGCTGAAATATATAATCTTTTTCTAAAGAGTTCCTGCTAATTTTTATACTTTATATTTCAGCACGTTTGTAGAGATCAAATATATATATATATATATATATATATATATATATATATATATGTATATATATATATGTTATCACACTTCTGGTGGATGCATATACATGGTTATCTTTTAAAAGTTATGGTTAAATTTTGTATCTGTTGGGATTAGAAATGCATACTTTAGTAAGGGCCTCTTTTAACTAACAAGACAATTGATTTTGAAAAATATCCTATACACCTGGATGAATTACAAGCAGCAAAAAAAAAACGCTTACGATGGCCAACATAATTTGATGAGCAAATATGTCGTGGACGACAACTCGAAGTCGATGAAGCTTAGTTCGGTTATGGTACCTTTATATTCTTATTAAACATCCATTGCCTTTAAAATTATCATTTTGTCGGATCTTTCAATGAAAGAAAATACTATATTCTATCAATGCTATAATGGCATAAACTTAATGAGTTCTTATACATGTAACTGTTGGGAAATGAAATTTACAGTAATGAAAGAAGCAAAAATTATACTGTAGAATTATTTTGACAGCATTTGTCTATGTAGCATTTCTCCTTTGAATCTAATATATTGGACTTTAATATCACTCGATAAATTAGGTTGTACAAAATAGTTTCCATTTAGTTTATTAAATATTCAATCGAACATATTTTGTTTTAGCGCTTCATTTCTATATATTAATGCAACAATACCGATTTAAATCAAAAAAGGATTTCTATATAATTAATGCGAACAACAGAATGTAACCTGCATTTGGAAACACTTCTGCAATTATAAGCTCCTTATACTGACCCGCGCTCTAGATCTGAATTTAAAGTGTTTCATCAAATGCAATTTAACATTGATGAAAAATGGTTGCATCATTAAAGCAACAGACGCTTGATAGAATACTCAAGTTGATTAAGATTATAGTACAACGTAAGTTAAACTATTGTTGCTACATCCACTTAAACAAAATAAACTGTGGGGTAATCTATTTTTTCGTTTCTCAAAGAACACACACTGCTTGTCTGTTTATACTTTAGAATTATTTTCGTAGTTTGTATTAACTGGACTCTTACCATTCCAACATTTGCAACCTAACTTGTTTATTTACAAACGCGGTATTATATTTCTTTCTTTTTCTGTGTACCTAAAACTAAACAGAAATTAAATAAAAAAGTTCATCATAAGAACCGCTCATCAGTGAAGTCCGGCATACACTTGTGTGTAACTATTGTCTACAACATATCTATCAAGCGCAATGTTAATAAATTATTATCAAAGTTTCAACCAAAAAAAAAAAATTTTAAGTAATGATTCCAATTGCATTTAGGTACTGTTGATCACTAAGTAAACATATTTAAACCCTTAAATTCTATGAGCATTTTGGCTATTTGGTGATATGCAACTATTAAACATCGAATGTGCATTGTACAATGTCTAATGTAAGACTGCATATATAGTAACCCGTGTTTCTCGAATAAACTTATCTCATCTAGCAAGCGAATCTATAACACAAAAAATCTAATACTATTTCTCAATAAAATATAATCAATCGGTAACAATTCAAATTTAAACATATTTTTAAACTTACTTGTTTCATGTATTAAAGCTACTGTGAATCGAAAAATGGAAAACATTCAAAAGGAATGCTTACAAATGCGAGTACAATTTACATTTCCTCCAGTGTACATTGTAAAAAGGTTTCAAATAGTTTTAAAACTTTGTTTTCATTTGAATATAGACTTTTCCAATAGCTTATCTTGAGAAGGAAGAAACACATATGATATAGTTAAACATTTTGTGTTGTTGATGTTAGTGTGTTGCTCTTAAAAATAGTATAAAAATACTTTCATTAGTAGCGAACCTAATTTCAACTGAAATTTTCTCGAACATCAACTTACTTAGAAAATAAGCAAGATTGATAAATTTAAAATTAGTTCCAGTGTACAAGAAATAAACTGCAAGTTCACACTATTTTTATTTGGGTAAGTAAATGAAACCGTAAGGAATTCATATACAATCAATTTCAATTTAATTTAATTTAAAGTTTTACATGCTGTAAAAATATGAATATTGAATAAATATATGTTCAGCTTTCGCAGAGATTTCGCCCAAAAGATACTATTCATGAAATGACGAAATATTACTAAATTGGTTACAATAGTGCTAATATTCAGGTCGCCGGTGTTTCATATCTGAAGAAAACTCTTTGATCGAAAACGAATGTTTCTAATTTTTATTTATTTTAATGTATACACAAACGTATTAAATATGTTCCCTCTAATAATATTTACCGCTCATGCAAGGTTCGACAACATTTTATACACATTTTGTACAAACAATAAACATAAAAGCCTAACCAGGAATACGCCCAAAAGTTTTCCTAATTAGACATAGCAGTGAAAGTATATAAAAATTAATAATATATGGAAATTACCTAATAATTCTTTGTTAAAAATTACCAAAAATAATTTTTTATTCAATTTCCACTCCAAACAAGGCACAACGCCACTTTTATGTAGGGGCTTCTATCGAAGCCATGAGTTGCAGTGATACTATGTAGGGAGTTTAGGAGCAACATGTCTATTCACATTACATTTGAACTTCTACGTGTCAGTAAATTTGAGAAAGCAGTAACCGGAAAGGGAGCTCCAAAGTTAACAGTTATGAGAATGAACTATTAGAGTAGACAGTTTTCTTACATCTAGGGATCTCTACAGTGTAGGATAGGATATTGTTGCTTGTCGGGTTTGTCAGGAGTATCTTCATCGAGTGGTACAAAGGCTTTTAATTCGTCGGACCATATACCATTTAAATACTTGTAGAACAGGCAGAAGTATGCAATATTTCGTCGATGAGAAAGAGGCGGAAGCCTAAATTAAGTCATGACCTAATGGGTTGGCGACTCTTTTTTGGATCTTGACCAGGAGCGAGGGACGTAGCTTATGCACCACCCAAATGTGACAACAATATTCTATACATGTGCGAATGGTTGCCTTGAGAAGATATATGATACTTTCCGACAAAAGTAAATTTCTAGTACGGTATAGAGAGCCCACCTTCCTCGCAGCGACCCTGTAATGCTCTCAATATATCTGTTCCAACTCATATTTCTCGTGAACGTTAAGCCGAGGAGTTTGAACGATGTACTTGAATATTAAAATTGCTATTGATGGTATAGAAGGGCTCCTGTAATATTGAAGGAAAGAAGATAAATCTTAGCAGCATTGAATGTGACCATGCATTTTCCTCCCCATTCCACTACATATTGAATGTCTACCTCTCGTGTTTCTGCCATTTCCTTAGATATGTTTTTATTTGTATTCCCCTCGTGCATGTTACAGAGCGTGTTGTCATCAGCAAATATACGCATCTCAGAGATAATTTCATCAGGGAGGTCATTTATGAATATAAGTTATAATAAAGATTGAAGGATAGATCCCTGAGATATACACGCATTAATATAATATTGTTTAGATGTACGCTCGTCGAGGAAAACCTGCAATCTTCTCGTAATGAAGAATGGTGAAATTTTGTCAAATATTCAACAAGTGATGCGGTATGATCTCATTTTCCTGAGGAACCATCGTACCAAACCCGTCAGAAGCCTTAGATATATTTAGAGCTACCTACCCTGCTTTGTCCAGTGTATGATATACACGTTCAGAGATTATACTTAGGATATATGTTGTATAACTGGCTTGCCTAAATCCATATTCTTGCGATGTCTTTAAATGTCAATTTATATAAATATTTGACCGTGACTTTAAAGTGTACTTGATTTGTTTATTTACATTTTATGTATGCATATATATATATATATATATATATGTATGTATATATATGTATATATATGTATGTATATATGTATGTATATATGTATGTATATATATCTGTATGTATATATATATATGTATGTATATATATATGTATGTATATGTATATATATATATATATATATATATATATATATAAGGCAATATGCCCAAGGGATCCCGAGAGGGGGGATGAGACATCTATCAGGACGGCTACTCAGAACACAAACCAAGCTTCGCCCCATTTTCTAACGAACATGATATGTACCTGCGGCCGAAAATTTAAAAACTTGAGCTGCCTAAAAATGCATAAGACAAAGATGAAGTGCATTGAAAGCAGCGGTCATTCACAAAGCTCAGGAGTTTCTCCTGGTGAGATGCAGGAAGGGGAAGAGCAAGGAACACACAACAGTGATCAGTCCCCCCAAGTGGCAACCGTCTCGTCTTGCAATGAAACAAAAAATACACATAAGAATAAAATCAAATGGCCAGCAGCAGTCGACAAATCGCCTGGCGGGACTTTGACACCAGCATTAGCGAGATCCTCACAATAACACTTAAGAGGTCCGCTGATAAACGGCTTGAAATCATGTAAAAATAATATTAACTTTCGCAGTAGACAGATTCGGAACTCAAACGAAAAAAAAAAAAACGATTCCCGTTACTGTAAACCGTAGACCGAATAAGATTAGTGACCACAGAGCAAAATTAAGAGCTTTAAAAAAACAATCCCACAAGGCCAAACCAGAAGAAAAGGCTCCATTAAAGGAGCTTAGTGATTCTGTCAGAATGAAAATAAGGTCGTTGTGGAAAGCAGAATGGCACAGGCGACGGAGAAAAGAAAGGGCACGTAAACGCTCAGCTTTCATATCAATCCCCCATGGTTTCAAAAAGAAGTTATTGGGTGAGACGCGGAGTTGTATACTCGACAGTAGCAGGAGTCATTAAGTGGTTACTTAAAAGAACGTAACCTTGGCGTCAACAAGTTAATGATTACTCCCGAACTTCCTGCATTAGACTTCGACATGTGAGAACCTTCTTTGGTCGAATTCCGGACAGCTTTAGAAAAAGCAAGATCAAGCTCTACTCCAGCTGAAACAGAGTTCTATTGTAGTATATAAACGTTGCCCTCATCTACTACATACTTTCTGGAAACTCCTGAGGGGCATTTGGAAAAGGGGTAAAATAACGGATCAATGGAGATACAGCAAGGGCATCTGGGTCCCGAATGAGGAAAACGCCAAAGCAGTTGAGCAATTTAGATGCATATTCCTGCTTAACGTAGAGGGAAATCGTTTTCAGTATTTTAAACCGACGTTTATCAAATTTTCCTCTCAAAAATAACTACATCGATACCTCTGTGCGAAAATGCGGGTTCTGGGCATGCCAGGGTGTATGGAGCATACATGAGTCCTCTCGCAGCTGTTAAAAGACGCCAAACAGTACAAAGGAGATATAGCCGTCCTCTGGCTAGACTTCAAAAATGCGTACGGGTCAATCCCTCACAAATTGGTGGAATGAGCCCTAAAAATCGCCTATTTAATATTGAATCATTATAAGGAGTTTAAAATGGGAACAATAGTAAAGACCTCTACCTCAGCTTGGCATAACTAAGAAAGTAGTATTATTACAGGATGCACCATTTCTGCAACGCTATTCTCATTATCAATGAACATGTTAATAAAAACGGCAAAAACGGAATTCCGTGGGCCAGTCACTAAAACCTGGTTGCGACAGCCGCCAATACGTGCATACATGGACGATATGACCATAACAACAACTTCTGCGTTCGGGGCCAGGAGACTGTTAAAATAATAGGTGAACTCATCGACTGGGCAAGGATAAGTTTCAACGCATCTAAATAGATCTCTCGTTTTAAAGAAAGGAAGACCGGGTGAAAACGTACGTTTAAGACCTCTGGAGAGTATATTCTTACGATAAAACAAAATCCAGTTAGAAGTGTATGATACGTTACCAAGTCGCGCAAACCTCAATCTGTGGACAAATTCCGAATCACCATTTTAAGGGTCGTTATAGGTGGCGGCATGACGAAATCTTAAAAAAAATTGTAGCATTATCTAGATCTACATTATAGGGTAATATTTCAATCCTGAATCAGGATTTATAAAATTCAAGAGAGCAGGCGCTTAGCCTCCAAGAAAAAAATACGGAAACCCCAATATGGTTATTCCACACAACAGACTGGGAACTAAGAACTGACATAGACTACAAACTAAAATTGCCAGATCACACTGTTGCAATAAATTTTCGTTCCGACATTGTATTCTTATCAAATAAATTAAAGAAGATAGTTCTATGAAAATTAAGCATTCCTTGGAAAGAGAATGCGGAGGAGGCTCCCGAATGTAAGAAATTAAAGTATGATGAGCTTGTATACAGCTGCAGGAATAATGGTGTGAAGGCAAGTTGTCTACCCATTGAAGTAGAAGCAATAGTTTTCGCAGCGAAATCTTTGAGTAAGGCTCTCACGGATTTAGGCTTGAGGGAGCTAAGAAAAGGAAAGCTCTTAAAACCATAACCGATACAGCAGAAAGAACGTGATAGTTCTTGGATATCGCGTAGAGGTCCACAAGAATAGGAATAACTAACACACGTATTTTTAATTAGCTATTTGTCCTTTTTTTGTCCCAAACCATCGTAAGACATTTTTCCATCTACTTGTTTGTTAGATTCATTGGCCACTACGCGTGTTGTCAAAAAAATAAATAAAAAATTAGAAGAAAAAAAAATTAAAAATTAATAAAATAAATAAAAATTAAGAATTAAAATAAAAGGGAATACATTTCTGTTTATATGTTCGTCCTCACTTATGATTGCCATGAACATTTGTCACTCACTCATTTGTCCATCCGATAATTATTTTTCTTTCATTTCTGCGTTTTGGCCCCAGAGTTTCTTACCATTTTTTACCGCTTTCGTCCATTTGCTTTTCGCAGCGATTTTGTTTAAATACTTTAGCTCTTTTGCTTAGCTCACCCTAAAACATTTCGATAGTTAATTTCATTTTATTTTTTATTCTAATTGTATTTACTCGTATGTTGACACTTCGTTTTTAATTGTTATTCGAACAGTACATATTATTCTCACTTGTATTCAGTTATTTATTCTTTACTTAACTTCGTCATTCAGCTTTACTTATTTATTTAATGTAACCCTTGTCATTTATTTCCTCATTAGATAATTTTATTCTTTTCTCGTTCGTTCGCTTTAGTCCCAGAGTTGGTAGCACTTCTACATTTTTCGTCTCGTTACTTTTTGCAGCAACTTAAAAAAAAATAAATAAAATTAATAACAACATACATTTTTTTAAAAAGGAAAAATCATTTCTGTTATAAGTTCGGCTCCAGCTATCATTGTCGTAAACTTGCTCATTTATTTGCTCATCCGATATCCTTTTCTTTTTCATTCGTTCGCCAGAGTTTCTTACCATTTCTAAGCCTTTCGTGTTTTTGTTTTCGCAGCGATTTTTAAAAATTATTTTAGTCATTTTATTTTTTTAGTTCACCATTGTTGTTGTTATTATTATTATTATTATTATTATTAATATTAAAACGAGGAATTTACTTACACATCGCCGCATGTTTCATGTTTCTGATTTTGTGTACATTTTTCCGGCTATCAGCAACATCAGCGGCGGAATTTAAAAAATAGCAGACGAAAAAAGTAAGCGTATCTGACTGGAATTATATTTTAAACCTTACATTTACGGTTAAACGAGGAATTGTCTTACACATCGGTGGATAGCAGACGAAAAAGTAAGCGTTTCTAATTATTATTATTATTATTATTATTATTATTATTAATAATAATAGTAATAATAATATTATTATAGTAATAATAATAATATTATTATTATTATTATTATTATTAATAATAATAATAATAATAATAATAATAATAATAATAATAATAATAGTAATAATAATAATAAATTAATTTATTCATTTATTTTATTTACTTGGTGGTGGTAGTGGTAATAGTTGTGATGGTGGAGGAGAAGGATCGGGAAGGGGATATGTAATCTTTGTGGGTAACCCGCCTTGAGATGATGTCTCAATAAAACTATCGGTGGTGGTGTAACCTAAAATTCACTAACCCGATTCATGAGAGAATGTCAAATCAAAATATTGAAAATAACGACGTGAACGAGGTTGGAACATATTGTGGAGATCTCACGTCTGGTAGGTGTCCCACTGGTCAACAGGATGGCTCCTGTCGTTATCATACAACTGTTCGAAATTCTGAGGATAGGAGTAGATGTAGAGGCAGTGAGAATTGGCAGAGAGGGTCCCAAGACACGAAGGGAGTTGGAACCGGAAATGTCAAAAAGCCATAGACGGATGGAAAAAGAAGGGTGCTGTGGGAATGCTTTTTCAGAAGTGGAGCTACCAGATCTGGTGAACATATCTGAAGAGTGAAGGAAAAGTGGGAATCGAGAGGAGAAGGAAGAGCTAGGAGTGTTGCGAGTTTGGTATCCCAGTCAAAACAAATTAAATGTAACAACATACCTACTGTAATTGTAAGGGAAGAAATTGCACGGATGGTTAGGAATGAAATGAATAGCAAAAGTAAAATTGATGAAACTAGCTCTGATGAACGCACTCAGAGAGTGGAAGTGAAGAAGGGAAATGTAAGCGATGATAGGAGGCGGACAACTGAGGAGGAATGGAATCCTATCGTTAGGGGAAATCATAAGGTGTTCGAAAGATCTAAGACAGATGAGATCAACGACTCTGAGACAATGGAACCAGTGGAAGGAGCAGATGTATGAAGAAGTTGCTATGAAGTTCGAGCTTTGAGTTCTGTAGAAAATAAGTACTTCAGGAGTTAACAGAGATTCTTGGAGACGAGATGATACATATTCCAACCATGAAGAGTAGTGATAGGCGGAAGGTGAAAAGCGAGGTAAACATAATTCAAGCATAATTCACAACATCATAAGAAAGAACATATCTATTACGGAACTTGACCGGCTTCTATATGCAGCGGCACATGTTGTTGCGAACTGTCTTGGCTTAATGCAAAAGAAAAAGAAAGAAATGAAGGATAGAAGGCTATAATGGCAGAGGCGGCGTGAAGAAAGTATTAAACGGTGGCGGTAAGACATTGGAAGAATCTAAGAAATAAGAAAAGGAGTTTAACTAGGCCAGAAACCCAAGGACGAGCTTGAAAGGAGGTATAGAATTCTGGGGGAGGGAACGATGACCGTTCTAACAATGCTGAAAGAGAAGATCTATACTGGAGCTATGAAAATTAGGAACTTTGTTAACAAAATTGTTGCGTTCCGGCAGAACAACCTTTTCCGGAACAATCAGTCTCAGGTGTATAAAGTATTAAATAGTAGTAAACAGGCGGGATATAACAAAACTGTAAATGCAGATGATGCCAAAAAGTTTTAGAGTGGGATTTGGTCTGTCAAAAGGCGATATAATAAGGAGGCCAGCTGGTTGGGAGAGGTCAGAGAAAGGCTATCAGGAATGCAGCAGATGAAGAACGTTGAGATAACCATTGATGACGTGAAGGCTGGCATACGAAGGATGACAAACTGGAAAGGGACCTGGTCCAGGTGGAATCATGAGTGTCTAGTTCAAACAGTTCCAATGCCTTTATTCACCTAGAGCAGCTGTCTTGCAAAGGGTCGTAGAGTCGGGAGATGTCCTTGATTGGCTTGTGAAGGGAAGGACAACATTAATTTGGAAAGATCCTGCAACTATTATAGACCAACTATATGTCTAACATTAATGTGCAAACTGTTAACTGGAATCGTTGCGGAAAAAAGTATGGGCATCCTGTGAGTAATGGTGTTTTCTCTGATGAACAGAAAGAGTGTCAAAAAAGGCTCAAGGGGTACCAAGGAGCAATTATTGAGTGCTAAGGCAGTAATGCAGAATGCAAAGAGGAACAAAAGGAATCGGAGAGAAGCATGGATCGATTACAGAAAGGCTTACGACATGGCTCCTCATTCATGGATCCGTGAAACACTATTGATGAGGAAGGTTGCTAGGAATGTGGTAGGGCTTTGGAGACAAGTATGGCTAAATGGAAAAGGTGCTGGCAGCAAGTAGAGAGGGAATGGGGCAGGTTGGCATTAAACGTGGAATATTCTAAGGAGATTCGTTATCTCCACTCCGTTTTGTAATGATAACGATGTCACTGATCATCCCCTTGAAGAAACTTGAGTATAACTTTGGATCTGGTGGAAGGCGCATCAACCATCTACTGTTTATGGAAGATTTGAAAATATTCTGTAGAAATGAAAAAGAAATTGAGAAACTTGTAGAGCTCGTAGGGACATACTCGGAAGACACCGGGATGGAGTTTGGGATTAGCAAATGTGCTATGTAGGCGATGAAAAGGGGAGTAAAGCCCCATTCGAATGGAATAGTGCTGCCAAATGGAGCAATTATGAAGTAAATAGAAGATACAGAGTATAAGTATTTGGCATTGTTGGAGGCTGTAGGCATAATGAAGAGAGAAATGAATAAGAAAAGTCAGGAATGAGTATCTTAGAATAGTGAAACTAATTTCGAAGTCAAAATTGTATGGAGAAAACAATGAAAGCGGTGAATGCATGGCAGTCAGTGTTTTGAGATACAGTGTGGAGATTTTAGAATGGTCTGACAATGAATTGCATTCCATTGATATCAAAACAAGAAAAGTTTTAACAATCTTTGATAAATTCCATATTCAAAGTAGCGTTGCGAGGCTGTATCAAAAGAGGAAAGACGGTGGGAGAGGATTGAAATGTGTAAGAGATTGTTTTAGAACTAAGGAGATGTCGCTAAGGGAGCATGTGGTTATACGTGAGGATTTGATGCTTATGGTTTAGGCCAATGAAGTGGAGGTATGATTATGTTAACCTTATGGATAAGGAAAGGGCAGAGAAATTAGAAAGAAAATGCACGGAAGGTTCTTTCAGGATTATGGAAAAGTGACTGATGAAAGATCATGGCAATGGCTTAGAGCTGAATATCTGGCTAAGAGTACTGAAGCTTTTGTTTGTGCAGTACAACAAAAATTAGGAACAGGATTGTTCCAAAAAGTGGTTCTAGGAGAGGAAGTTGCTGCAGAATGCCGGATCCGTGGTAAGACCTCAGAGCCAATTGCGCACCTTGCAGCAGGGTGTTGTGGATTAGCCCAGAGAGAGAGAGAGAGAGAGAGAGTACCGCAAAATACATAATCGCATGGGACTCCGGATATATTGTGAGATTTGTAAGAAGGCTGGGGTGAAGAGTGCTGGAAAGTGGTTTGAGAAGGTGCCTGATGAAGTGAGAACGAGTGAGGGTAGAAATGTAGAGGTATGGTGGGAAAAGGTCTCATAGCCAGGTAATTGGAACATAATCGTCCAGATTTAGTCGTCATTGATCAAGTTTAAAAAAACTGGCAGATTGTAAATTTCTCCGTACCCTGGGGCAGGAATGTGAGGTAGAAGGAGAACAATTGGAGCAAGTATGTTCCATTGACCTTGGAGATAAGGCGTATACACGGGGTTAAACCCCAAATAATCCCAATCGTTGTTGGTACGCTAGGTGTAGTATCAAGTGCTCTGGAAGGACTATCGTAACAACTACGAATCTCCGATGTATAGGCGGCCTTCAGACTTCTGCTATTGTTAGTACCACCAACATCCTTAGGAAAACTATTGATCTTTGAAGCTCCTAGTTTGGAGCAGGGATTGTGGGAAATTCTTTGGAAATTAATTCCACCCCTTTCCAGAGAGACGTTGATAAACGAAATCAGGTAAGCATTAATGATGACTTACTACTAATAACCACTGTGTTCCATTGAATCTCGCTGAAAACAAGTCATCATAGTTTTCAAAATTCTCCACCGTTTTCGAAAATATCTGCAAATAAAGTTTATTATCTCCACAGGTGCTTGCCATTGATTTCTCGCTCACAATAACCATTGGTGTTCATTTGAATTTGGGTAATTATAAGCCTCTTCTGGAGCATATTTTTCATCCCGCTTCACCACTAAATGTCTGATTATTGATTTCCCTCCCTGACCTTTTGATTATCTTTGACTGTTCTCGATTATACGTGTAAGTCTGTGCCGAAAATACACACATATTATTCTATTTTATTTGTGAAGGTGGAGACGTACTTAACTTAGCATTTTACATTTGTTTCTCTTCCCTATTCGGTTGTATGTATTTTGTATAGGCGTGTTCTGTTTTTATTGTTTATATTTAAATTGATGGTAAGTGTTTGAATCTATGCATGTCGGTTTCTACATTCTGATGTTTTCCTCAAGTTTTCAATTGTTTTAGTATGGCTATCCGTTGTAATTTGTCTGTATTTCCTCTGTCTATATTCTCACATTTTTTAAATTTTTTAGAGATTTAAATGCCATGTGATTAATCGTGTTATCTTGACTTTCTTTATGCTCCATATCTATTTCTGTCTGGTATGTCCAATGATGGAGTACTGTTGCTACATCTGGGCAGGAGCTGCTAGAAAGGGCATCCTTCCTTGACAGAGTTCAAAATAGACTTTGTAGCCTGGTAGGGAATGTCCTTTTCTCTTCCCTGTAACCTCTTTCTCACAGAAGAGATGTTGCGTCTCTACTTTATCGTTATTTTCATGGTAAGTGCTTGACTGAGCTCTAATCTATGGTCCCTACTTGACAACATTTTACAAGAAACACCCATCTAGCAGAAAACACTATCAATAATTTCCCCCACTATTTATCTTTGCCTAAACCTAAACGTAGATTCCATGAACACAGCTTCTTTCTTAGAACTGCACACCTATGGAATTGTCTTCTGTTTTCCTGCTTTCCAGCTGCCTACAATATGGTTGTGTCCAAGCCTAACATAAACAAGTTTTTGATGAGCCGTTCCATATGTAAACAAATCTACCGAATTTCGATCACTAACGATTACTATAATGCCCAATTATCTTCCTTACACTCTTTAACCCTCATCCTCAAGTGACCTCTTGGCCTTGATAAGTGGTGATGCCTACGTAAAAAAATGTCAACTCTTTCGTATATTTGCGTCGCTTTCAACTCCCCTTGATATTCATTCTCTGATCTACTGAGACGACAAAATTTACGATCTGGCAATTTTTTGTGTGTGTATTCCTACGATATCCGGCCTTCTTGTTTGTGGTTATATCACCATGTCCCAGAAGAGTTTATGATTTCTGCTACGAGTGTTTCTCTGTATCATTTACTGGGCGTCTATAATGCAGCTATTTTCACAGTTCTCAATGTATTACGCCTTCTCATTTAGTCGTTTCTATTCTATTTAACACTACTTTGCTACATTCACTTATGTGATAAGTTTCAGAATCGGCATTTGCTGTTTTGTGCTTTGTATATTTTAGTTTCGAATTAGTTTGTTTTAACTGTGTTATGTGGTGCAGCTGTTCGACGTGATTCAATCTGCCTGTTTAGATATCCTTTTTGTAGCCATGGCCATTTTTTTTCGGGAGACTCTTCTTTTGTCATTTTTATGAATCGTCCCTGTAACTATTTCTTTTTTCATTTTCCTGTCTTGTACATTACTTTTAAGCTATGTGTTGTTCATTATTACGGTATGTCTTAGTGTGGTAATTACTCTTTTTTTGTTCTGCGTTATGTGTGTTATAATTGTTTCATACACGATCTACCCTACTCCACATCCGTCTTCTTAAGTCTTTCTGTTACGTAGAGACGGTCAACATCATCCTTAATGCGTAATAAATTGTTTTCTCGCTTATTAAGGTCTAATATTATGTTACTGTTAATGGCACTGATTCGTTGATAAGTGTTGTTAGCTTCAAACTATAGAATTTTCATTCTGTAACTTACTTGGTTTTTACGTATTCTTTCTAGATTTTGTATATATGTTCATTTGATGATACGTGTTTCCAGAACCCCACGCATTTCTTGGTGTGACATTCACTTAGTGTTTTCATTGCTCTTTTGTTGCGTGGTTTCATATTCTTTGTTGCCATTTATTTTCTTCTTCTTATTATTATTAGCGTTATTATTATTATTATTTAATTCTTCTTCTTCTTTTATTATTATTATTATTATTATTATTATTATTATTATTATTATTATTATTATTATTATTTAAGATGATATTAATAAAAGAAATACTTTTTTGTAATCACGTACAGGCAGGCGTGAGCAACTAAGCGAATTTGCGTCGATGGTATTCGGTTAGAGACGAAAGTTTTTGATCAATATCGTATATAATAAATACTTACTATTAATAGTTCCGTCGGACAGAAGCAGGAAAAGAGTAAACCCCCATGTGAAAATCGAAGTGCTTTACAAGAAGCCAAACAAAATAACGTGTCTAGCATTATTGCCAAAACAGCAGAAACTTCAGAAAAAAATTGTAAAAAAAAACACGTAGCAAAAATGTTCATCTTAAACCTAGTGATATAGATCCGTTCTGTCTTGTAATATCAATAATCAGCAATATCTTAACAGGAATATTTTATACACAAGATGATCCTTATGTTACATCACGCAGATACGATAGGTTTATAAATCCTTCACACCCCGTGTCTCGTCGTCGTCGTCGTCGTCGTCATCGTCGTCGTCGTCGTCGTCGTTGTCACAGTTGTTTCATCGCCGTCGTTGTCGTCGGCATCGCTCTCATTACCTTCGTCGTTGTGAATTCTGGTCATTCTTTTTTTCTGTTGATAACATCAGGACGGCATTTGTTAGGGTGGTTACAAAAAATGTATTCCCAAAGGCAGAAACAGAAACTACGTATGAACAAAAAATAGATTAGGAGATAATGATTGGGAAGATATCGACAGATGTTCGGCTTTAATGCATTAGCCACTATTCATATAGATACGGTGACCGCAGCTCCATGATCTGTTTATGCCTAAAAATACTCTTGTCTTTATCTAATTAACCGTGGCAATCTATAGTTATGGTTATCACTATCTCTTTCTCTTTCCCTCTCTCTCCCCCCTCTCTCTCTCTCTCTGTCTCTCTCTCTCTCTCTGTCTTCTATGTTTTTATAACTGTCGCCTTTATTTGATCAGTTTATCCTTTTCCTCTTTTGTGTAAATGAAGTTCAGCTTCTGTGTTTTATTAATCTACACAATTTTTACTGGTCCGTTTACCATCCCTCTCTCCTCCTACTCCCATTCAGAATCATATCATTGTTGTTGCCGTTCGTTTTCCGATAATTTTACAGTTAGAATTTTCTATAAAAACATCAAGTGCTTACAGAAACCACTAATTGGAGGAGGCTAACATGCTAAGTGAATATAAACATTTTAATCTTAAATGTTTATTTACCTCAGTCAGACAGTGATCTAATCCTTATACGATGATCTATGCATAAGAGCTACATTGACCGTCTGTAATTCAACTGAAAGTGCTCAACGATAAGAAACGAATTTCTTAAAGGGGCTGCTATAATTATTTTTTTGCTGCAATAATTAAATACCTACATACACTAGTGTTTCATCCTTCCGGGAATCTTCAGTGCAAGGTGTCACGATTAACACCAGTCGAACGATTCGAACTCCGCAACACGAGACATCTCTTGCTCGATTAGCCGTATCAATTCGGCTAGCATTAACCGCGTGAAATAACGTTGAATTTAAACATTTTAATTTTAAATGTTCATTTACTTCAGTCAGATAGTGATCTAATCGTTATACGATGATCTATGCATAAGAGCTAAATTGACCGACTTAATATACATATATATATATATATATGTATATATATATATGTCTATATATATATATGTCTATATATTTATATATATACATATATATATATATATATATATATATATATAAGTATTAGTGTATAGAAATTTTACCCAAGTAATATAACCAAACAAATGTGAAACGCTTTATAGAGTCAACAGGCGCAGACATAAATAAAAAAAAGTAACCGAATGCTAATGAATATCACACCGGATTAAAACAGTGCACGAAAACTGTAAATGTGCAATTAACTCATTTCTCAAATTTGCTATCGATGTAAACATGTTTTTCTGAAGAATCTGAAATCTGAAGAACATATTTTATATTTAAAATATTAGAAATCTATTCATGACGGAAAAGTATGTCGCTCTACTTTAGACCAGATCCAAATTCTGTACTTGCTTCATCTTTAACTTTGCTTTGTTCTATTTATCATGCATTGCGGACAAAATTAAGTAAGTTGTTTTGTATGAAAAACAATGCAATAAAATGTAGTTAGCTAATCGAAGGCGCATACACAAACACACGCATATACACACACACACACACACACACACACATATATATATATATATATATATATATATATATATATATATATGAAATATAAGTTACAATTAAGTTTACCAAAATGATACTAGATAGTAAATCTGAAGTATATAATAAAGATTAAAGAATTAATATTTATAAAGTAATCTCAATCGGATGTAAAAGCTCGATAAAACAAAATAGGAGATGGATCTTATAATAAGAGCAAGTAGTTAATAAAACATGTTAAAACACTTTGAAAACGAGTTAAAAACATATTAAATTTGAAAAGGAAACACTAAATAAGTGGATAAAGGACTACTCACTTACTTATTGTTTCCTTTTGAAATTAAATGTTTTTAACCTTTTTCAAATTGTTTTTAACATGTTTTATTAACTACTTGCTCTTATTATATATGTATATGTATATATATATGCATATGCATAACATTTATGTATATACATATATATATATATATATATATATATATATATATATATATATATATATATATATATTCTTTAATAATATCTTTAATTTCAAATGACTTGAAAAATATTAATAGTTGGTATTATTTGATTATTCCTATAATTATTATCATGCTTGTTATTTTTCAAACCCGTCATTTGATAAAATCTCTGATCCTCAATTTTTGTTTTTTCCTGAACTAAGATCTATTAATGTCGGATATTGAACCTTACCCGGAGTATCGGATTCATCGGCATTTATAAAAGAGCAGTACGTAGTGTTCTGTACTGAACATTTGAATTGTGTGTATTACTTATTTTATTATTATTTATTATCATTTTATGTAAGCATGGGTCATTATAAAATGATTACTGCAAACTCTTTTCATCTTAGCGCGACGACCATGTAATCATATTTCAACATCATCATCGTATACGACAGAAAATTATTGTGAACTGTGATAATCGATCAAAACTAAGCTTTTCAACATAAAATATTGAAGAGTCATAAAGACAGGAGCATTAAATCGTAATACCGCTGGTGCTTCAGAATTTATTTTGCTACAGATCTCCGTCATTGATAATGTGGTTTTACGAGCGATGAAGAACACTATTAATACCTTGCCAGAAAAAGTCAACAAATGCCGAAGTGGTACATGTTTTCTCAGCTGGAATTAGGGCGATTTCGTTGGAAATTGTTGTCTATGTAATGCGTCCTTCAGAGATATGAAAAAGTGGAAATCTGACTACGCCAGGTCGGGACTATATCGTTGATGAAAAAGCTCCGTTTCGCTAAAGATTGTCACACATTCCAAGGTCTTCAAACTTGTTTGTAGCCTAGCGTTGTCGCGTTACAAAAATATGTTTCCAGATTTTTGTTGACCTCAAACAGCCAATAAGTTTTCAGCTTTTCCAATGTTTCACCATAAACATAGGATTTGAAATTCAACCCCGCTTCTAAGAAATCCAGAAGAATATTGCTGTTCCGTCCCAGATGACTTTGCCCATCACATAAACCACATATGTCTTCGTCTTTAATTACTATTTTACTGAGGGGGCTGTCTTGTCATTCTATCGACTGCCGTTTAATATCCAGTTCATACTTATTAAACCACCTCTTGTCACAAGACGATTAATTCGGCTTCGGGCTGATGAAACAATTCCGCCAGACATCTCGTCGATGATCCGTTTGTCCGATGGAATTATTCGTGGAATCCACTTAGCACACATTTTACTGTATTCCAGGAATGATAACATTATTTCCAATGCTTTAACCTCCACATTAAATTCTACACACATTTTCTTAAATGTTATTTTCCGATCTTTGTGGATGAATTGCTCGACGTGCACAGGGTTTTCTAGGTGATGACTTATGCAGGGATGTCCGTAGTGTTCTTTGCAACTCACATTTCTGTTGCCACTTCTAAATCGAGGAACCTACCTTCTACCTATGCTGACATCAACTGCATCGGTTTTTTTAAACATTCACCAGGCAGTGACGAATTTTGTTAGATTATATATTTTCGGTCTGACGGAATTTACTGACGGATGGTCTGACGCACGTCCATTAGTAACGTATATATAATAGAGTTTCAAACTATCAATGTCGTCAGCAAAATAATATAAGTTTCTGTTTACAAATGCATGAGTTCATTCATCATAACAATGGAATTTGCTATCTCCCTGATTTATTTGTGCGAAATAAAACCAGGGTGTATTGCTTTTAGAACGACCCTCGTATGTATAAATATGCAATTTTGTTAACTATATATAAAAATACAATTTTAAACAAAACATGACTTACTGGATCAAGACAGAATAACTTCTTTTCGATCCAAACACTTAAAATAATGCGACTAACTAAAAGAATACATTTTAAAAAGTTGAATTCTTAAGTGTTTGTGGAATTCTAACAGATTTCAATTTTCAATTAGCACGGATTGCATTCCAATTCAGCCCTTTAATTAACTGGTCGCGTCTTTTGAATGAAATGAAATTGAATCGGCTGTTCGTATGACCAGAGCCAATCAAAATGAGATGGAAAACAAAATAAGAAATGCGGAATAAAGAGAGAGAGAGAGAGAGAGAGAGAGAGAGAGAGAGAGAGAGAGAGCGAAGAAAAGATAGACGAAATAACAAACACGATAATAATTTCCCAGAATACAGGCAAAGACATATCGCCATAACGGCGAACCAGGTCCAACAATTCTCATTGATCACAATGTCTCCATTTCCAACGGAATGGCCGCTCGTATCGTTCGCTTTCAATTTTTTGTCGACCTGAATTCAATATGGTCGTTTTAATGGCCGTCACTAATAATTAGTATTTTATAAAAATTTCTATTTTGTTATCTTGTTTCTTTTAATCTATTTTTCAATCTTTGTCAAGATGCGTTCATCGAAACTCTATAATTCACTTTAGCAAATAAAAATGATTAAAATAAAGAAAGATTAAGGGAGTTGATTGGAGAAATAAAAACAAATTATTCATTTCGCTTTTTGTTTCAATTTTGCAAGTCAGATTTTAGTGAAGTCCAGATAGCATTCGGGGTCACTGACTCAATTTATTAAGTTATCGCATGTTATTCTCCTTAGATATTTTTTTTTATCCAAATTTCTATTTATAAAAAGATAAAATCAAAATTTCTATTTATAAAAAAAGATAAACGCTAATCTAAGATGCGTCATTTAATTATACCATTTTATGGTGTGAAACCTACTTTAAAGGAAACGTGACAGACTAACACAAATCATAACGCATGGACCCATTAAAATAATAAGCTTGATCAACTTACGGATATGATATTTTAAACTCGTGCATAACAGAAGATGAACGCTTATTTCAAACTTTAGCTTTACAGATCAATGTAAGCAATATTTCAAACATAAATGTCACCTAAAAACGAATGTAGCAAAATTAAACTTTAAACAACTAGAAAGAGTATTTCAAGCATAGGTGTATCAGGAAAAATATATTTGATTCACAACTTAAGCCTAACAGAAAAAATGAAACAATACCCGTTGAATAAAACAGTATTTGAGCGTAACCGTTACGAAGTAACAGAAATTGTATCTGCAAAATAAGCGTGGCAGCGGATGAAAGTATTTTTCAAACTTAAGCTTTACACAAATGATATAAAGCTACATTTAGCCAGGCAAGCATTCCGTATCATTCTTTATATGTCTATTGGCATCGATAAGTTGTGACTCCAAGCTAGTGTAAAAAGAAATAGGCAAACTAATAAACTGACCGATGACTATTACATATTAATTACCTTGTTATGATAAAACTATATCTCACATTTTTATAAGTTAATAGTGTAATACTTAATCTAATCCAATAAAAGTATCCAAACCAGAATTAAATGTTTGTTTTTTTTTTAAACAAGGGTACTCAGTACACACTTTTTTGTGGCCAAGTATGTCACAATTTTATCGTTCTACCCTATAGTTTATTTCGACTATTTATCGAACTGTCTGTTTCTGGCAGGATGACAATACTAATAGAAAACAAAACAAATTCACTATAATAGCAAAAAAAAATACTACAATGTGTTCCCAGCATTCGGTTTACCATATTCCAGCATTAAATAATATGTTCGATACTTGATTCGCAGCCTTTAATAGGCTTAAGACAGTCCATTAAAACTCGTGAGTATCCATCGGTTTGTCACACTTAGGTATGAGGAAGCGTTTTTTATCGTTGAGTTTGTAGGTTGAATGGGCGTATCTACAGAATATTATCATTCTCTGGGGATGTTGCAAACATGGTTTGGTAGCAAGAAATCGAAATCTGACCGAAGAAACATTCTTGAAATAGGTCAGTGCTTTCTAAAAAAATGCAGGAATGATTTTTTTTAGAGCAGATTGGCAGATACGAGGAAATTGTTCGGCAGTGCAAAAATGGACAATTGATTCGAACTTCGGAAACATTCGGACGGTTGAAGAGCGGGATTGGTACAGATAACGCATTAATGCTGCGGTATGATATAACCTGACGAGGGATAAAGTTCTTAGCATGTAACAGTCAGTCGAAGTACGCCTGATAACTCTATGGTGTTGGATATTGATAGAGAGATAATAAAATATTAGAAATAAAAAATAAAATATATACTGTGGTATATATACTGTAGTATATATACTGTGGTATATATATATACTGTGGTATATATACTACATGTGCATGAACTGGAATTGCTATAGTTGTAATACGTTCAAATCTATTTTAGAAGTATTTATATCTACGGAACAATACATTTATCTTAAAATAAAAACAATGACAGAAATGCAAGCATGGATCTAACTAAAAAAACGTATTCTATTGAGTGAGTGTATTATTGTAGTAACACTTCCAGAATTTCCAACTACTATGAAACAGATTCAGAACCGTATTATGTATCTAAGTTTATAAATCTACATTCATTAAAATAACATGGTACAACAATAATAAATAAACTTGCATAGTCCAAATTATACTTTAATCTTTTAGCTAAAATTGTGTGAATATCGACACTTAAAAATTCATATTTTACAGTATGCATGATACTATAGTTCAAAAAATGATGACGTGACTATTAATTGTGCCCAATGTAAATCATATCTTTTAGATTAAAAGATGTTTGGCGAACAAATTGTCGTTTGTTTACATCAATGCGTCTATTCTAATCAAGCACCCTACATATATTGTAAATAACATAGATACGAGGCGCGTTCAATAAGTTTTTAGACATGGAAACTTTTGTTGATAGTACACACATAAAAGTCTAATCTCCTTTCGAAATAATATCCTCCAGCTGCACTACACTTGTGTTATCGTTGCAACAACTTCTGAAAAGTCTCATGGCTGTGCTCATGCGTAAGAGAGCGCCAATGACACTCGTCACAGCTTCTTTAAAACTCCCCTGTTGTTTGAAAGCAGCCACCTCTAAAATTTTCCTTAACCTTATAAAATATCCGAAATTCACAAAGAATGAAGTCTGGACTGATAGAAGAGTTGGGAACTGTCTTGATGGCTATCTTGGTCAAATAGTTTGTGACAATGATTGCGTTATAACTGATGCATTCGTTCAAATCTCCCTCATCGTCAGTCTCTCGCTAATTATAATGTTTGTGCATTTCTCACCTTGGCCCCAAGTTGTGCACTTCTTGTCTCTATAGAAATATGAAATTCTTTATTTGACCAATCAACTCTGGTTTACTGACATGCTTATTCCTCTCACACCTCTCATCATTTCTCACAGACTCTCTGCCATCTTTGACTATTTCGTGTCACTAAATAACTGACGCTTGATTGATGTTAGATGTTCAAAATACAGTCTGACGTATTTCATACCTTTGTTTATATTTTCTAAATTTAAAACAGACTTTTATTGCATACCGTTTTTCTAAAGTGTTCTCGCATACAGATTGCCTTTTTAAAATTTAAAATTCATAAGCCTTGACAATCCTGCATTAATAGGCGGTATTCAAATCTCTGTTTAAGATGTTCCTTTCAAACCTCGTGGTCCATAGGATACTTAACCTATTTTGATCAGACAACCAATTTTGCTCTAGCATATGGGATGAGTGATGACACTCACTGAATTGTCAGGCAAGGGTTTGCGCAACTCCAACAACTCATCTCATGATTCGGCATTGCTTGAGTAATGTGGCAAGGAAAGTGCAGAAAGAGGAAACAAAACCAGGATAAATGGAGAGCACATATAGATTCTCGTATCCACAATCGATATATATATATATATATATATATATATATATATATATATATATATATATATATATATATATTAGTACTGGCCAGATTCAACGACACCTTAGTCCAATGGTCCAGTATGAATTGGTAAGTCACCGTTACTATGTCATAAAACAGATTACGTATATGCCGTAAAAAGTGAAGATTTTTCACCAATGAAAACACATAAGTACTAGTCATGTAACAAGAACAAACGTTAGTTTTCTTCATAAAC
This sequence comes from Euprymna scolopes, assembly GCF_053919585.1. Classification (NCBI taxonomy): domain Eukaryota; kingdom Metazoa; phylum Mollusca; class Cephalopoda; order Sepiida; family Sepiolidae; genus Euprymna; species Euprymna scolopes. The sequence continues at coordinate 41,390,131 of NC_136518.1, forward strand.
GTTAGTGTACATACAACTTTTATAATGAAATTAACATAAAATACTTTTATCGCCTTATTTAATTTTCACAAAATTAAGTTGGAAACGTTCGGTTGTATATATCACCACTGAAAGTATAATACAAAATAAAAGGCTTGGCGTGAAGTGGTTGCTAATGTAAGTAGTGTGATATAACGAAACAATCTATCTGTGGATGAAAATAAATGCTTCCTCTGTTGGGTTGAGTATATTGATGGGCGGGCGCAAGGACAAACTGCCGCTAGCGAATAAGGCAATGTTCTTTTTGTAAACGAATAAATATTAGTCGTTTGGACAATGCTTAATCATTGTAATTTGGCATCCCTATCTTAGCCAAATAGAGTTACATTGAGAAGCGTTGACGATCGTCTTTGTGGTCAAGATTACATCCTGGCGCGAGGTAGTTGCTAATTTAGCCGTACTGAAGAGTTGTAATACAGGGTGACACAAAAATAAAAGAGGACATTCAATTGTTTTTTCTAAGCATTTTACAGTCAAGGGAGAAAAAGCCCAAACGCCCTAGTGTTTTGATGTGATTTTTTGAATATAATAAACTAGTAATGACCAAAGTTTCGTTTCATTCGGACAAAACACTAAGAAACGGTGCCTAATTAGAGTTGGGGCCCGTTTTTTGGGTCACACTGTACAACGAAACAGTTTATCTATGGATGATTATAAATGCTCCTTATATTAGATTGAGTATATTAGGGACGAAGTAATAAACTGCCTCTAGCGTATAAAGCAATGTTCTATGTGTAATGTTCTTTGTGCTTGGAAAAGTTTAATCATTGAAATATAGCATACCTATCTTAACAGAAGCAAAATAGGGATTTCAGTTGAAGTTTTCGATTATCGATGTTCGATACTTATCTGATGTATTCCGATACAAACCTTAGATAAGAACATTCATTGTTTTCTCTCTCTCTCTCTCTCTCTCTCTCTCTCTCTCTCTCTATATATATATATATATATATATATATATATATATATATATATATATATATATCGTTTCTGAGTCTATATAGAAAACAGTACACACGCCTAGACACACACACGCGTGCATACACATGTATATTTTATAGAATTAGATATATGTGAGACACTATAATAAAATCATAATTTACTCAATTATCATGAACATATGTTTGGGAAATTATAGAATATTGCAGGTAAGCGTGAAATAAAAACAAACTCCAATGTGGATTTTATTTGTCTGCCTTTTGAAACTGATTTTAATTCAAAATTATGAATCGTTTTACTCAATATATATATATATATATATATATATATATATATATATGCAAGTATTTGCTAAATTGTTTTTTTTTGTTTTGCTTTTATGTATTTCTCATCAAAATACGAAATAAATTTGAATAGAATTTACACTTAATCTTTTAAAACATATTATCTATCTAAAAACTAAAAACAAAACATGAATTAAAACATAATTATAAACAAATATTTTTTAACAAAAATCAAATACTCATGTGGAAAAATATTTCACACTGTCAAATTTTATTCATTAGCAGTCATTTACTCTTGTTACAATATCTCAACTAATCAGACATTTCATCCTTATAGTGATTTAATCGTCAACTAATCAGAAGTCACTCAAAGGTTTCGACTTATTAGAGGCTAGTTGATAACACACTCAGAAACTGCTCAAGTTGCCTCTTCCTTTATTGTTTTAGAATGGTTACAACAAAGGGACCTACTTATGATGTGCGCCAGAAAATAATAGGAAGGCAGTAGGATATGAAAGGTTGCAGAAAAGTAACTTCAGAACGAGATTTGTCGGTGAATACAGTTGGAACTGTCGTGAGAAGGTGGAAAGCAACCCGTGTTAATGCTAAAAATCTTCTAAGGAGTGGTTCCCTATGTAAATTAAATGATTTCACTGTTTGTTACATTGCTCGTAATGTAGTGAAAATAATCATTTCTTACTCGTTCAGAAATTTAGAGGGGTTTGCGGGAAGAAGTTATTGATGTAAGGACACATTTAAGTGATCATTGGATGGTACAGGCTTGTATCCTATGTTACAAGGAAAGAGTCATTGTTAATTCCTAGAAATGTGAAAGATTGTTGGAAATGTGTTCATAAATATTAATCTGAATCGCAGAACTTCTAGAAGAAAGGTATTTAGTCAAACGAAACAAAAATAAAGCTGTTCGGAATTATATGCGCTCAGAATTGAATTTTAACCATCTAATACTATTCCCCCTTTTAAAATTTGGAGGTCGAAGTGTGATGGTTTGGGGCTGCTTTTCTGCGAATTAAGTTGGAGGAATGAAAATTATAGAAGCTAAAATGAATGCAGCAAAATACAAGAAGACGTTGTTAACATATCTGTTAAAAAGTGCCGCAGATTTAGGATTGGGCCGTGACTTTAATTTCTTAGAAAGACAATGATCCCAAGTACAAGGCAAATGAAGTTTGCTAAACTATCTTAAACTAATAATATGATCATTATCAAGTGGCTGTTATGATCGTGTGTAAGGAACGTGAACTATATTAAGTTGTTATAATTTATAGAAAAGGTGCAAGGAATCAGCGGAAACTTTTTTGAAAATCTACTCATATTAGTACACATTTGACTATAGTCTGAAGATATTACTAAATAAATTCCGGATTCTTTAAAGAGCTTTATTTGATATTTAATGCATTATATCTTAGGTCATATATTATAGATTTGGATGCAAAATTTCCATAATAATTAGCCATTAATCGTTAGTTAGATTTCGTTTTTGTTCAAGATATCTTAAACTCAACTCCTTATATGATTTTCTCTGAACAAATCATCATAATTTATATATACAAATGGTATAAATGTTTTGTAAAATTGTTATATGTAAAGAATGCAATTAACTTCTGATGAGACACCTATTCTCCTAGTATGAACATTCTTGGCAAAAAATAATCGTTAACATTTATATAAAAAATTATAACATTTATATAAAAAAATATAATCGTTACCATTTTGTGAGAAATCTTTAGGTTAGAACAAACATTTTACAGTATGTTTTGAAGCAGACCAGGAGTATTTTGTTCAACAGATGATCAGTACTTAGAAACAAATACTCTGCCCCTGGACATTCCAGTTAGATTTAGCCAGATATAAAGTAAAGTAAATCGCTGAAATACTTTCGTGAATGCCTTAATAGTGAAACCATACAGTCAAGTTTAGTCGAGCACTTGTCATCAAAGTAACATTAGAGCAGAGATAGGCTGACAAAATCTCTTATATGAGAACGACGCATCTTTTTATCCAGTAACGCTGACAGAATATTTGATGTATATGTTCCATTACAGATCAGAAGTGGAGGTAAGTGCCATGAATGCCTAGAAGAGATATTCATTTCAATATGAGCCAGGTGGGGATCAGGGTGTTTGTGATAAAAAAGAAAGAAGCGTGGTTTTAGATGAATTAAATTGACCAACTACTTCTTTCCACTGCATAATATGCTGAAGATCAAAAGAAAGAGAAACAAACAAATCTTGGACATTGGCGGCCTTTGATGTGTTGCAACAGATAGTAGTACCTTCTGTATAAATCTCTGCGAACGATCTATAAATATGATTTGAGTGATGATTTGATGGAGATCAGGAAAGAGTTCCGCTTAGAATGAAACTTTTTAGGAACGCCAGCGTTGATTTGTTTTCCTGATTCCTGTCCATCGACGACTACTCGTATACTTGTGTGAAGCAGTGCGTTTTCTCCATCTTATAATGTTTCTAATACTGTTGCATAATTATTCTTATCTAATAAGGGAGGACGACGTGTGATCGTCTAGTTTTTCTATTAGATTATATGTTCATATGCCATTGTGTGCGTGTGTGTGTGGTATATGTTTATTTGGACATACCTTCCCGCGTCATCGATGTTGTTCTATCTGGATTCATCTCGTGTTTTGAAGAGAGACTGGTACCTGTTGGACGAAGATTCAATCACTCTAAAACGATGAATTGGTTTTATATTTTATTCACCTCCAGATCTCTCGCAGAAGGATGGAAGTGAATCTCTGGCTTGCGTGATTTCTCGTGGTCTCATTTCTACACATGTCAGCCCCCCCACCGTGAAGAGGAGGAGACGACTGTTAAGCCGTCCATCGCCTTCCAAGTGCAAACGCAATCTCTAAGATTCAGCCAATCTGATCACGTGACACACACGCAATCCGATCAGCTGACTGCGTCTACAATATAATTTACACACCTCTCTCTCTCTTTTTCTCGATCCATTCTCTAACAACACCAAATCGACAAATATTTTTCCTGTCTAATTTACACCTTTAATTACCACTATCATAAGTGTCGCGCAGAATTCGCATATAATCATGCCTCTTCATAGAACACGATGTAAATATATTTTTGATCCGTTTCGTTTTTTTTGTTTTTTTTTATATATCGGATAATTTGATCGGCTGTCTGCTTGATTTAATGTTCGATATGATAAGATATAAGTAAATTAGTGTTTATTACGCCAGCGTGTCTCGAGAATCGACGCTGTGAAACTATCGTTTAGTAGAGTGTCAGGCTGGTATCTTAACTGGTTAATGAGATTCTGTGTATGACGTCCGTCTTTAGGTTGGACTTATGTTGGGTTCTGCATATGACTTGTCATTTGGTTTTCAACAACAATATAAATGAAGAAGTTTCTTTTATTAACGGACTGTGAGTCATAATTCATTAATCTCTCTCTCCCTCTCTGTCCCTCTCTTTGCAATGTAGTCTTTAAAATGTAGGGACCCAACGCGTTTTATAATCCCTTGCAATGTACATAAGAAAGGAAGAGGAAAAAATTCAACTCGCTGCTTCATGTTTAAACAAAATAGTTTTATTCATCCTTCTCTAGTCACGCGTGACTTTTCGTCTCGGCTGTGATGTCCACTACATGTCACTAACGCAATTCTCTCTCTGACGCCATTATAGGTCTGCGCACACGTTGTTAATTTTATAACACTTTTCCTTTTTTGTTACAAAAAACACAAGTCACATACGGCTTGGTGCTTAGCGTACAGCTGCCGTACGTTCATTTGCACTCTGTTACATATAATATTTTTAATGTGAGCAGAACACATTAACAAAAATATTCCTTATCTCTTTTATTATTTTTTATTGGTTTTTAATATATATATATACTAGCGGGGCTTGTAGAAATTCCACAGGGGACTTATTCATATGTAATATATTGATGTTGGCATTCTGTAAATGTCCAGTGTAAGTGGAGACGCTCAAATCGACACATATTTTTCTTTTCTAATGTACACCTTTAATTACCACTATCATCAGTGTCGCTTTTTTGTTAAAACTGCAATAGTATTTATCTAAGCTAGCACAAACGTCCAGCAAAGCCCGTCAAAGACTGGTCATAAAGTACGTTTGAAGCTTTTATGATATGATATTTCAATTCTTGCAAATTTCGTACATTCGTACATATTATTATGTAGTCAATATTCTATGATCCTTATATATTATAAAGTTGCGATTTCAATATATATATATATATATATATATATATATATATATATATATATATATATATCCCCATATGACATGGGGGCATTATCTCGAATCGAAACTGAAATAAAAACTTATGAAAAAAATATATGCATATATATATATATATATATATATATATATATATATATATATATATATATATATATATATATAATTTGAGTTCCGTCAGCCATAAAAAACGAAACCGAAACTAAAACTTATGAAGAATTCTTGATAAAATTATTTATAAAAAGATAAATTACTGGAGTGCCATCACTTATAATCGAAACCGAAACCAAAACTTATGAAGAATTCTTGCTAATTTTTTTTAGAAAATAATAGATGAATTTAGTGCCATCTTCTATAGTATAAATCTCACATGTCTGTTTAAATTTATGTATGTATGTATGCATGTATGTATGCATGTATGTATGCTTTAAACTTTCGACAAACGCGACGGATTCTCACGGGACTGGTACCGTTTGGAAGCCCGACCATTTGGACGAAACATATCGAGGAATTGGCTAAAAACATTAATTCCTTCAACCTCAACTCGCCATTTTTTTCTGATATTCTCGGAAGTCATCTCTTTTCCATTCCATAGCTTTAATTTAAAAGATTAGTTACTTCCGGTTTGGCAATGGACGCAAGGGCAAATACGTCACGTTTTGTTTTTACGTTCTTTTCCACCTTTTCGCACGGGTTCGAGCTTGTCTGCCCATTATCACATTTTTTTTTGTTCAACACACCTCCGAACGCCTGGGGAACGCCAAACCCCTAGACTAGTCAGCTATAATCGAAACCGAAACCAAAACTTATGAGGAATCACTGGTAAAATTATTTATTACAAGAAATGGAAGTATACAACAACTAAATGTCCCGGATAAAAGCATGACACAGAAAATAACTCACAGCCTACCGTATTAATATATGGACTGTGGCAACATGCTGAACTTAAGACAACAACGTAAGTAGATATATGTTTTTGCCCAGTCGAATAACATATTATTATTGTAGTATAGCTGTTATTACCATTACCATATTAATATTATTCAAAAGTTAAAGGTTAAGGCAATACATCTTTGCAGTATATCTAATTTTTGGAGTCGGCCATATTGTGAAGAATGTATAATAAATTGAAGGTTGTTCCCTCATGAAGTATTGCTGATATTTGAAATTTAAATATAAAACAAAATCATTAGTAGCATGCTATGTAAAGCTACTTATGGAAAGGTTAACCTCACATTTTTCGGAGATGGAATCTTTCATCTGGGAAAATGGAAGACATTCCATATTTTGTCTTTTATGTTCTAAATTGAATAGCTGAAAGATGTTTTTAAGAGGTTTTCAAAAGGCAGTCAAAAAAGATCGCGCGTGATAGCGCTCTAAGGAAATTGCTGATCGCTTTTGTTTATAAAGCATGTTTATAATTTGGATTCGTGTATCAATACAAAGAAGTTAAATACACAGAGTTTTCCTTATTTTTTGCGTTTAAATCTCTTTTCCAGATATAACTTTATACATACACACGCGTACACCCACAAACACGCGTACACACACGCATATATATATATATAGAGAGAGAGAGAGAGATAGAGAGAGAGACAGAGACAGAGAGAGATAGATAGTTATAGCTGTAGATCTAAGTATAGATGGATAAATAAATGTATTTCTATAAACATCATTCGTCTAAAAATTAAAAGCATATTTCAGTCATAGCTTAAAGAAGCCTCACATTCAAATATAAACATGTTTCGCCTTATGAAATGAAAGTCTAAAGATAACTGCGCCTGAAACATGTTTAATTAATATGTAGCCA
>NC_136518.1:41399964-41424964 GCF_053919585.1 Euprymna scolopes
ATAAATAAGTCCTTCTTACCATGTATTTATTCATTTATTTAATGGAGAGTGGATAATGCAGTGGATGTTTTATCGGCAGCTCCAGTAACTCTCGTTTCTCCTTTTTTGTCCCTCAGTTTTCATTTTAATGGGTGATGTTTCTGACAAAGAGTTAATAAAAAGCTGCTTCCCAGGTCCGTAGTACTTCGTGAAAATTCGTCTGAGATGTTGGAAATTTTCTGTCTCTATGTCTATCCTTGCGGTCATGTCACTAGTAAGGGTGCTTGAGGTAAACATTTTCATCTGGGCTGATGTTAACTGCCTGATAGTCAGGGACCCGAACCTTGAAATAACCACTAAGAAGGTTGTTCTATCAGCAGGTGCAAAGTACTGGGGCTGCTGTATTTGGTGAATGGATTCTGGACCGTGCAGTAGTGGGGCCACTCGATGCCATACTAGTGGGTAATTGCTACGGCTTTACCTTATCATGTGCTACAAAAAAATCCCAGTCTTCCCTCTCTTACGTTCCCTCTCTGTTCTGCTCTAACCAAGTATGCTGAACTGTTCCACAAATTTCTAAAATCCTCAACATGAAATATCTCAAAAAAGAAAACATGAATAAACCAAGAACCCCATCCTCCAACGTAGACACCTACTACCATGTCTCCTTCTCCAACATCAGAGGTCTGCGTTCTAACCTTCCAGAGGTTGAAACTCAATTACAGGAGACGAAACCTGACATACTCTTTCTAATTTCGAATAGGGCCGACCACCTCCCTAGATAAGTTCATAATTAAAAGATACTCTTAACATCTAAGTCTGACACCCAAGATCGCCACGGGCATGGAATATGTGCCTACATTAACGATGGTTTCCCGTGTGGCAGGGATATTTCCATAGAAAACCCTAATCTACCTTATACGTGCTTCCGGATTGCACTTGCTTACACCACCGCATTTATATTTGCCCTCTATCGTCCCCACAAGAGAGTATATCTGAGAAAATTGACCACACCCAGTCTACTCATCCCTCGGCTAACATTAACATTTGCGGTTACTTCAATGTCCATAATGTGGAATGGTTGACCCACTCAAATGAGACTGATGATGAGGGGAGGTTCTGTCATGATTTTGCCATTGCCTATGACCTCACTCAGGTTGTTCGCGAGCCTAACTTCAACCTGGATGCCTTCAGGTCCAAAACAAACAAATTCCTGATGAACCGCCCCCTTAAGTAATGATACTTTATCAATTCTCCAATACTATTACTACATTATCCCATTGATTACTGTACACACAATAACCCTTATCCCGGAGTGATCCTTTAGCCTTGATAAATGGTGACCTCCATGTAAAAAAAAAAAATAATAATAGGAAATAAATTACAACTTTTAGCTAAATTATTGATCGGAATTTTCTGTCGGCCATTGATCGTGATGAATAATATCGGCTTTAAGTGGATTGATCACAAATAAAATTGGCTGTCACTTTATGCCACTTGCTTGCACTAGTGATCACTGGTGTTTAATGATGTTTTACGGCGTTTTGTGGCATTTGCTGGCGTTTGATGGCGATACTGGCGTTTTGAGGCGGTAACTTTGTTTATTTGATTTACAAGCGTTTATTATTTGATTTACAAGCGTGGGCACTGACTGCCTCTGCGTCTATCGGTCATTGTCTATCAGTGTAAACCGTGGCTATTGTCGGCGTCTATTGAAGTGCTTTAAAAATACATAAGCTGTACTTAATTATCATTTTGTGAAGCGCATTTTCTTCCAGTTGCAGGCACTGACAGTGGAGGTTATGATTATTATCGTTGATAACTGGAGGGGGTCACTTTTAAGGTTTTTACTGTCATTTGATCGTAAGGGTTGACTCTGGCGGGTATTGGTTTGCACTTGAAGTTACAGCTGTTATATGCGTGTATTGATGTTAACTTGCGTCTACTGGCATTCACTTTCGAGCACTGATATCAATAACAACTGTCTGTCACTGTTGGAAAATGTATGTAATGTTGATAAATGGCGGCTATGATGCCATCGTATGTACTAATCCTGTATCAAGAAAGGGCGCCTTATTCTTCGTTCTACCCAATACTTACTTGATCCATTTGTTTAAATATACACACGCGGCAAAAGGAAAGTCCGCATTTTTTTTAAACTCTGCAAATTTAAGCTAGATTTAATGTAACTGTTTGAACAAATTATACCTCATTTTACTGGCCTTTTATTCTTCCATAATTGGACCTGTTCATATTTAATTTTTAATTTAAATATTTTATTGTTCACGTCAATAAAAAAAAAATTATAACAGATATGTGTATTTTTATTGAATACGGATCGTGCTATGTTTTACGTATGGTGTTCATGTTAAAATCAAATTTTACGTTCTTTATTGCCTATCAAATTGTTTTGTGTGCCCAATGTTTAGGGAGCATTTCTAAGTAATCAGGTTTTATTTATTCCAGTACAGTTCGTATTCTCCATAAATCCTTATTTGTGAATTAATTTTACATGAAACAAAAGAAAAATATGCAATGCTCATCATACATGAAATAACTTATGTAGAATTTCATTATGAAATTATTATCCGAAATAAACGACGGAAATAAAGATAGAAATATGAATATAAATGCGAAGAAGAAACGTATGCGACAACCAGAAGCTAAATATGAAAAAGTTAAATAAGGCAAAATAAAAAATAAAATTGAAGGTGGAATGCGTACAGCCTAGCTTTCTTCTACCTGCGTTTTGGTGACTGCGTAACGCTTGTGTTTGTTCAAAGATAAAGAAGAAAATAATGTGCAAGAATAAAATACGAAGGTGAAGAAGAAGCTGAAGAGAAAAAAGCAGACCTGAAAAGAAGTGGAAAAAGAAGATAGTTGAGAATAAGATGACGAAAAGAACAAAAAAGTTTTTAAAAAACTGACGGAAATACGTTAAACCTGTTACTCAAAGCGTGAGGTTTTTTTTTTGTTTTTTGGAGTAGGAGGAATAGCTATTTCAGGTGTATGATATTTCCATTAAGGCATTAATAAGCGTATGAAGGATGATAGTCGAAATTATTTTTGGCGTTCTCATGGTGTTATTTTGAAATAATATTTTTTTTTTATCTTACAGGATTATTGACATATCCCATATGGTCTAGATTTCTATAGTGAATTTAATCATTAAAATTATTTTACTCAGATATTCCCTTAATCTGATCAACGTATTAACTTGATCTTGTCAAGGAAGGCTAAGTATCTACGTATACTATACAGAAACACGAATGTAAAATATATGGAATTAGATAATAAAGTTGGACGAAACGTTTGTGAAAAAAAATGTAGCAATGTATAAAAGTTCCCACTTTCGTCGAGCAGAGTTTAAGAAAATACAAGAATAAGTAGTCGGCTACCCCTTGCAATCATGACTTGTTATGTAGAATAAATATCCTGAGAGCTATTATAGGAATCTGTGATTTTGAATAAAATCGGCTGATAATATCAGGAAAACATGCAGATAATATTGACAGATAGTGTGACAATTGGCAGGTAGTGTGCCAATTTTGAATTTTTTTAAAAAAGCAGTCGAACAATTGATTTTAGATATGGATGGGTCAATCAAATAATCTGTGAGTACATAACACTAATTTTAGGTATCGCTTAATATTTATGCATGGCACATTCAATGGATTAATGTAAAATGTATGAATTGAAAATATAAACATGTCTGTGCGATCTGTCATATAAAGTAAATACCTGGGCTATTCTAGGTGCACAATAGTAGATATATTAAGAGAGTAAAATATCTCCAACCTTCTCAAATAATGATTATTTAGGAAATGAGTCGCCTATTTACTCGTATAGGAGTTTACGATATTGGAAAACATCGATTTATAATATCCGTAAGACATGCGGCATATATGGGGAGGTATTTGGCCATATTAAATTTATATGTAGCATCTACGTTTTTATTGCTGGTGTGTTATTTATGAGGCAGAATAAACTTATTTTTATTAAGTATAAAAAATATTTAAAAAAAGATTAAAAAAAGTATAAATGTATACATTCATACTATGAGATACAGTCACAGCTTAACAGTATTTATATATACACTGTTATATATATATATATATATATATATATATATATATATACAAATTATGTTAATCATAATTTACACTTTAAGAATAACGGATAATACCAATAAACATCAGTTATTTGAAGTGTAAGAAAAGGAAACCGTTTACCGCTAGGATGCTTTTCTTTGTTCAAGCTATGTGATGCATTAATCAATATGATAGAAAAAGTTATATAGAGATCAACTAAATATATTTCTCAAACAAAAAAGTCAACTGACATGAATTCTTATTTCTTAACTTAAAATGATTTAAGTGTGAACATAACGTTGAACCTAATGGCAGAATTACATATTAATTTATTTCTACTGTTTTATCGCCTTATTTACTGTTTATTGTTCTTCATAAATATATAACAGGTTTGTATGAGTATGATTTAAAGCATTAACATGGCATGGGTCTGTGTGTACAATATAAAATTATCAGTCATACACAATCTTATTTTGTATTATTTCTATTTGGGACCGCTATTCTAATTTGATTGATAATCTTACAAGATTTTAGTTACACAACCCTATTCCGACGATTATTTCGGTGAGAACACTTTTCAGAATTACGTAACTAACATCATTAATATTTATGTAAAAGATTCCGTAACTATATCTTCGTAATCTGATGATGTTGGTTACAAATTGATGCTGTTTTAATTGTTTAGTGCACGTTTTCTTACGTTTTATTTATTTTTTTTATTTTTTTGTTCATGTGACCTGGTATTTTCGACTTAGAACCCGTTTCTAGATATTTTCGTTTCCACTTTTTACAAACAAAGAACTTAGTGAAATAAACTAAAGTTTAAAAAGTTTAGAAAATAATAGATTAAAACACTATTTAAAGGGCTGGAGCAAAAAATACAAATCATTAGTTTTGTACTTACCGCGATCATAACCGATTTGTAAGGCTTTTGATGCTTGTATAATAAACGAGAATCATGTAAAATCCTCAACTGCAAACATGTGAAAGAAAATGCAAGTAATTTATCACAAGTAAATACTGAAAGACAAATTAAAACTAAAACTGCACTACAAATTAATATTACCTGCTAGCGAATTCTTATCATTAACCATCTCATAGTTTATCATAACAATTTTATTCTATTGATTAATGTAACTAATCATGCAATGTTCTTTCGCTCTTAAGGCATATTATTGTATGGTTTTGTGCAATGCGGGTGGTGGTCCGCGATCGTAGATTTGTTACTGCTCTTTTTGCGAACCTGTTTTATTGACAAGTAACAAATTACTCAACGGAGATATCGTTTATCAATTTTATGTCCTTATAATATGTAATTATGAATATAATTTAAAGGTACAAAAAAGCTATTTTTGTTTACTAAATTCAATTTACTTTAACCATCAAATTACAACAATGTACATCTAGATAGCCTGTTGTTTTCGCGTCCCGTCTTTCTTATGTTAGTTGACCTAAAAATATGTCTGCTTGCTTTGAACACTTAAACGCGACAAAAGAAACAATATTATCGTTTATTATTTGCATGCTCAAGAATTATTATCTTATAGGATAGTCATTACCCTGGTTTGTTACGGTTAATGGAATTATATACAGGTTTAGCCTAAGTATGACTTTGCAATGTTTTAAAAACCGCTGGATAGTTTTGCTCACCTGTTTTTAGTTTGGTTAAACTTGGCTTTGAAAAGCGATTATTGAATAGAAAATATTAAAACTATAATAGTGTAATTAAATAATATATTTAGCATTCGGTACGGACCCGACGATGGAAGATCAGATAATTAATAAACGTGGATTTATAAGACCAAATAATCCAACCTTTATCGCACTTTGGGGCCCGTGGCGTAGTGGATAAGAGACGTTGAATTTCTACGGTTCCAGCTGAGATGTGTTTGAAGATAGAAGTTTTAATCCTACCCAAAGTCGGCCAGAAGCTTACTTCGCCAAAACGTGGTGAGACAACAAATATGGATAGCAGTAATTGCTGAGAATACAGTTAGGAGATTCGGAGTTTCTATCCCGTCCTGGTTACCACCTGATGATGCCAGAGGAATAGTTGGCTGAAACCTCGTGAAACAAGAACTAAGAGAAGATGAGGATCATAGTCTGGAATAAATAAAAATGAATATATAATGATATATAACTTAAGAGTATTCTATGTTGATTACGTTGATCGTGATTATAGTGTCAGCCGGTGTTTCCTGTTTGACAAACCATTAACAATTCAATTCAAATTATATATGGGCAGCAAGGAGTGAATACAGATATACATATACAGTTTTAAATGTGCGCTCCGCTTATCTGGTGATCTACATATGGGGCTGTCTTTATTTCATTTACAGATGTTATTTTCACAACAACTTGAAGATATATCTCACAGTAAATGCGTGGTGTTAGACTAAGGTATTGATCTATTAAGCCGAAATACACCTCATTAGGCTATGTTTTAATCTTAGAAGTTATAGTTTAATATATATTGCTATTGTTGGAGAATATTGATGGTGCTGCTCGGGCATTTTCATAGGCCATGGTGCACTTCATATAGAGTACTGGCTTTTTAAAACCGTACCTGTGCGGAGGAGGTAAATAAATTGTCATGCAGGCACATCGCTGTCTTAATCGAAAAATGAACAAACATAAAAGCCGCTGTGTAGGTCAAACAGAGTTCAACGTTGTGCAATTATATTAAATATCGTCTGTCGCCAAGGTAACGGATGAAATGTGGAGGATAAATACTAGTTACTTATTTAAAAAAAAAAATCCTGTTTGTGAATATTTACTCGCTATGACGATGTCTTTGACTGACCTTTCAACAATGAAGTCTATAATTCGTTTATAAATTACCTGGCCGGGTTTTGAGAATGGAAACATTATCGACAAAATTTGTCAAATTTTTTCACATAAATAACAGTTTTATTTTCTGTTATTCATTTCTTTCGAAAAAGTGCAAATACATTTTCTTTTTATTATTTCACTTATATATATATATATATATATATATATATATATATATATATATATATATATATATATATATATATAAGCCTGGAAAATCGTAGCGTGGATGAAACGCGGAATATTCCGTGTTGCTTAATCGCCATATATATAGTATTGAGCACTGTTGAAGTAAATACTTAAAGTTTACGCAGAAATTTATATTTTCGTATATTAATTTATGTGATTAAATGAAGTAGTTATATATATATATATATATATATATACATATATATATGTGTGTGTGTGTGTGTGTGTGTGTGTGCTTGTGTATGTATGTCTGTGTGTGGGTTTCATAAGTTTCTGCATTTTTAGATGACGATTTGGTATTCGTATTGTTTGCATTCGTCCGGATACTGTTCTCATTTAAGTATCATTTTCGCAACGTTTTCGTCGATGTAACCACCGACCTTCTTCAGGTGTACCTTGTCGAATATAACAGTGTTTCTGTCAAACTAGGAAATTTGGACGGAATTTGGAACGGAACCTTTTATTTTCATCACAGGGGTAGCATGTTTATATGACTAGATAGATGTCTTAATTCGAAATTGGATTTTCTGGTCGACCACACTGAAAATTATAACTTTAGATTTCAGGAGACTTATTTTTACAATTGATTTTTCCAAGTACTCTAAGCACTAATTCTTTCAAATTTCGTCTACATTTTCGAGTCCGACCGAAACATCCCCCTGTTTAACAGAACCATTTCAGAGTTCGACAAAATACGACAAGAATGTCGAAGGTTATACAACCAAAACGTTATGAAAATTACATTCAAGATGAGAACAGTAGTCCAAAACATCGAACTATCACGAAGAATGTGTCTTGTTTACAATAAACACTCTATTAAGAAAATAACGTCCATAGTCATTTGCATTTCTAGAAGACCCGTAAAGATGCTAAGGTTGGAATCTTCATCTGTTTTTATCCTGAAAGACATTTCTATTCTCTGTACGTAAAGATTGATTTTATCTCGCTATAATATTATTATACCGCATTTCTTCAAATAAGTACATACTTATCTCCGTAATGAACTGTTAGAATATATATCCAGTTATTGACGTCTGTCTCTACAACTCTCGTGGATGTTTATAATAGATTGTTATTCTATAGAGATCCTGAACTGAGAGCTAACGATATTTTTGTAAAATCCGTTGACAGTATAGAAAGTACAATTTAATGGTTGCACGAAAACCAGGAAAATGTACTTCAGTTCGAGTTGAACATTCTATTAAAGATATACATCATATTAATTGTGAACAAGTGAAGCATGCGTGGACCCCGTGAATGCACAGTGAACGAGGCATAAAAAATGACTTAGTTCAGCACTTGCCCCTGTATTACTCCAGAAGTTCCCAGGGGACGTCAAATCCTAATGAAAATTAACAAACAAGGCAGTTTTACGTTTATCATATGTAAATGTGAGTTCTGCACCATGCAAAGAAAAGAAATCCATCATTTGCCCCTCCCACAGACACACACACATCTAGCCTTAAAAGTTTCCAAGGCCTTAACATATGCAAAACTACTTAATAGACATACACAGGAAATTCAGGTCAAATACGGTAAAATAGTGGAGTGTTTTATTAGCCCTAAAAGAGCCCCTGGTGCACACTCAAAAATTATCGCGAAGTAAAGGCCAGCGAAATTATCTAGAAATCAGTTTGTTACAACTTTTCAGGAGATTTCATGTAATCTAAGACATCAAATTTTTTTAATAGGCACAAGTGTCAATTTAAGCGATTTTAACCGGGAAGGCACCTCTAGGGGGTGAGGCACCGAAGTTTTCCTGGAAAATCCGTTTTGATATTTTCATTTATTTACTCACAGCATGTGTAATGCTTATGCAATTTTTCTTTTTTAATCCAAGATGTAATTATTGAGAAAAGTGCGGACGGACGAATGGATTAATGGACAAGGGTGCATTTGCAGATCCACCCTCCTTTTGTCGGGGGACGAATAAATTTATGTTATTGTATGTTCATCAATTGCGCGATTCTTTTTTTAAATAGTAATAGAGGATGATGACGTACGTATGAAAACGAAATATCTCTTCTGTATTATACTGATCTTTCCTTGGATGTTATTTTCAAAAGATTATGGCGTATATAATAATCTAATGTCTTCCGGTGCATGTTGTCTAATTCGCAAAGCATTTTGTCGAACTCAAAAATCTGTACAGAATTCAAAACTCAATTTTTTATTAAAACCATCGGAGTTTATTTGCTCTCGTCTCGTTTATGATGAACTGATAGAAGTTTTACAGAATTGTTAATTACTATGTGGCAGTTTGGCGTTACCTGGTTGTGCAATACACTTAAACATAATATTTTACTTCATGCAGGTCGCATATGTATTATTATAGAATCAATTTCTATTGATGATTATATATTACGGTGAGCTTATTCGCAAAAAAAATAAAAATAAAGAATAAAATAAATAATAACGACAATGTCGTTCATCAACTTTCGTTTGTGTATGTTTACAAGATCACAACAGCTGATATTTGAGCTTGAATATGAATTCTCTGGAAAACTTTCTTCTGATTAATGATTAGATTAAAAATATGAAAACAACGAAATGATTAGCGTCAATTTTAAATGGTACTTGTTCTTTTATATCACATTGAGTTGATTAATAAGCAACGATTATAATAAAATGTTAAGGTACACCTGACTTGAACAAGGGGTCATTCGATATGTAGTTGAATGCTTGACAACTATACCATATCTATATGTAATAAAACTGTTTTGTGGAGGACATGTGGTGCTGAAATTTTCTTATCTCCTTTGGATAATGTGGCGTAATATATTCCTCGTTAAACTTATTCTAAGACAGCAAGGCTATTTTAAAGATCGGATTTTTTAAAATTGTTTTTCGGTAGTTGTCGGATAAATTGTTGTACAAAACATATCTTAGATCACTGTCAGACATAAATTGGTTTTGTGCGAAATAATCAAAAGATCAGCATATACTTTAGGGAATTTATGATCAGTGAGAAAACTAAATTAGAAGTACGTGATGTTTAACAACTAGTGAAACCAATGATAAAAGTAATACAATGCTGATTCATAGAAATTTACCCATTTAATCATCTCGGGTCATTTGAGAAACAAAATAGTACACGTAATGTCAATAGTAATTTTTTGTAACAGCATGTTACAATTACAGAAGCGGCTATCTTTTTGCATCTATTGTAGTAAAATGAATCAGTAACTAAGGTAAACACAATTAATGCTGATATCTTAAGTGAAGATTAAGTAGAGTTGCCAAACGCGGTATTACAAAAAAAAACGGATGTTATTTCGGTATTTGAATTTGTTACCATATTTTTCTGATGTGCCTTGCACTGAAAATGAAACACTGTTACCGTTCTGTGTTTTCGTTTCATAGAGTATTTTAATGTTATTAAAAAATCATAAATGATTTCGTGACAAAATTCAAATCGATCGCCGTAGAGATGAGTAACGCTTATTTGTTTGTCATTCTTTCCTCTAATCCCTTTCGTGTATCTCTCTGTATACATCTATCTATCTTGATATATAAGAATAATATGTGTGTGCGTGTTATATATGTGCACATATATATGTGTGTGGGGGTGTCTGCGTGTGTCTGTGGTTATATATGATCGCGCACCACCGGTCATTTAGGGATACCACTGATCTTTTTAAATTATAAGCAAGGTCAAGTTTTATTTTTTTATTACCGTTTTTTCCTGTTCAGTTACATATTTGTTTCAGCTACACGACCGGTTTTTTTTTTTCTGTAAATCTGAGGAGGCTACATAACGGTCAAAAAACGATCGTGTAACTGAAACAAAAATGTAACTGAACAGGAAAAAAAAAACGGTAATAAAAAATGAAACACATATTTGCTCTACAAGAGTATTGATCACTTTCTTCAGGTTTTTACTAATTACCATTTCTACTAAATATATGTATATATATATATACATGTATATACATACATATATATATATATATATACATACATATATATATATATATATATATATATATATATATATATATATAAGAAACGATATTTATAAAAGACAAATATATAATTGTGTATATACATTTATTTTTCCATTTGAACCGAGAATATTTTTACAGACTGTAGGAGTTGTGGAAGCCTGTTATGCTTGCATATATACATCTTGTCTCCACTCTCATCATTCTCCACGTTCGTTCTGTTGTAGTACCCCCTAAAAGCCTAACACATGCATTTTATATACCGTTATCACATTTCACATGTTTGTAATTTTATTTTGCCACTCTTTTAATATATTTCTTAAGTATTCTTTTTTTAACGAACCATATAGTCACTATAATTAGTGTCAATCTTTCTTCATTATTATTAAAGTTATTAATGTTACGATTTATTTTGAATTAAAACGTTTATTATTGCTATTATGGTGATTACTATATTATTATAATTGCTACCACAGTTGTACTTCATTTTCCCTACATATACCCTCATTTCCAACCATATCGTTTGCTTTTACCAAACCATATTTCATGTGTACTTCCTATCTCGTTACTACATAGCATCATTTTTACACTAATAAACTTCCCGTCTAAAATATTTATTTCCATTTTCTGTTTTACTTAACGATTTTTGTGAGTGTATCTACCTTTTTTATTTTTATTATTATTATTATTATTATTATTATTATTATTATTATTATTATTTTTCAATAAATTATACTCGTTATTTTACTTGAATAGCATATATTAATAAACTCTTTTCAGGCACTAATTTATAATTTTATTAATTAACTCCCATAGTATACAATACTTACTCGTAAAAATATCATCCATTATGCTACAGCCGAATTCTGTAAAAATCCCATATTTACATTTAGAGAATTTGCTTATAATTTATAACTTTGCATCCATCTTATATATAACACCTGCCTGCGACCACAACTATGATTATTGTCCGACGTCGAAAACATATTGTTTCCTAGCACATCTACTCTTCTGAAGCAATAGATTTAGAAACGCATAGCACATAATCCTTGCACACTTTATTGTATATCCCTGATTTTAAATTGATCAATACATTTCAATTTTTGGCTCGTAAGTTTGTGTATACACACACAAACACACACACACATATATATATAAGTATATATATATATATATATATATATACACACACACACGCATATATATATAAGTATATATATATATATATATATATATATATATATATATATATATATATATATACAGTCGCAGCAATGTAAACTTCCAGAAAAAAAAAAGGTTAATTCAATCATATATCGGTTTCTTTTTTTTGGCGTCACTGTATATATATATATATATATATATATATATATATATATATATATATATATATATATATATATATATGAATATATATTTGTCTGGGTAAACGGCCAACTAGCACCGTGCATATTTGTGTCTGTGTATATGTATATTGGGGTGGAGAAGGCTCCCGTAAGTCGTAGTGAAGGCAACTTTTCTAGGAGAAGAAAATCTCTGATTAAAAAAAAAACATAAATCGAAAGACCAGTACCCGCATTAAGCTGGTCTGCAGTTTAATTTGTTACTGACTATCTTGCTCTTGCTTGTTGCCGGATCTCAACATTTTGAACCGAGAGGGAGAGAGACTTAGCTGTCGTACAAAGCTAAGACTCTGTAACATCATTTTTGTATAGATACTCCCTCAGGTATTTGGGCTCATGGATGTTAAATGTCTGAGGGAGTGGCACCCGTCGTACTAGACGTTGCAATCATCATATACATGTATATATATGGATATATATGTATATATGTATATATATGTATATATATATGTGTATATATATGTATATATATATATGTGTATGTATATATATGTATATATATATAAATATATATATATATATATATATATATATATAAGTATACATATAACTATACAGATATGTATATATACAGAGTGCCCACAAAGTCTGGCTGCATAATCTAGCGAGACTTTGTGGCCACCCTGTATATATATATATATATATATATATATATATATATATATATATATAGATATATATATATATATATATATACATATATATACATATATATATACATATATATATATGCATATATATATATATATACTTACCTAACAATACAAGAGATTAGCATATAGATTAAAGAGTAATCATTTGCACCCATATATTTGCAATGAAATTGTCATTGTTTTATCAAAACCACTGCTTACAAAAAAGATCAGATAAATGTTGCCAACATCCATAGTTAAATAATGATGTAGTGTAAAGCATTAGTAAAAATGAACGTTTATATCGGTATTACATCTCGATAGTAACATAATCAAAATTACATATCGATATTTGAGTAGATATCTGTTTATACTGAATAGCTAAATATGTACACACGCCAAACGCAGATAAGTTACGAGAGATGAAAATGTCCGAATCAAGACAACGACGACGCAGTTGCTGTCATCCTTAAGTGTTTGGTAACAAATTTTTTGAGTAGCGGAATACATGACATTTATATACCTTTTGTGGCATATACATATAATTATCTTGTGTTTGTGACAGGAACAGCTTTTTAGAATAATCACTACATTGCAACGCAGCATTTATATCGCATTGCACGTACAGCAAGAAGAAAGCTGACTGAGAACTAGCTGTAGTATGTCAGCGGCTTAGATAAAAACTTTACATACATACATACATACATACATACATACATACATACATAATATATATATATATATATATATATATATATATATACGCGTGCGTGTATATGTTGGCATGTGCCTCTGTTGGTATGACCAAAATGTTTATTTGTTTTTCTACAGACAGTTTAAGTGGATATCATGTTTAGAAATGTAACCTATTTAATGCAATCTAATTTCAACATTTGATTCGAAAATCTTTACAATATCTTCGATTTGTCTACTTTTTAAATGAACATTTGGCTTTATTATGGATTTAACTTGTTTCTGTATATTTTCTTTGTCCTACTATTGCAAGGGTCATCTTTAACTGAAGATAATATGATTATTTTAGAGCAAAACCTATACCACAAATCTAAAATAGAATAGGGAATGACTGAGAATATATACACAATAAAATGAAAGGTTAATGTTGGGGACTATGGTATTGTGTCCAAAGAAAATGTACCCATTCATTCGTAGGCATTAATGCAGTCGACATCACAATCTTTGCCGAAAACCACAAGGCCAGCAATGACCGAGATCTTTCTTATTCTTTCGTTTCTGACTGAAAACGTGGTAGAATGGGGGAAAATATTGCTGATTCATTTTAATTCCTGGAAAACCAAGCGTCATTCATTTCATCATAATCGGTCTCGT
Source organism: Euprymna scolopes (assembly GCF_053919585.1). NCBI lineage: Eukaryota > Metazoa > Mollusca > Cephalopoda > Sepiida > Sepiolidae > Euprymna > Euprymna scolopes. The sequence continues at coordinate 41,414,382 of NC_136518.1, forward strand.
GCCAATCATACTCCAATTAGAATAAATGACCCTTATCCTGGGCAAGATCTATTTTTTAACAATCTTCTAGGACTTGCCTTCACTTCTGACTTGATATGGAACACATCTATCAAATCTGTTGCCAAAATCCCTGGAGAAATGGTTGGATCACTTTACCGCTCCAGCAAGTTGTCACTGCCGATGATTTCCTCTCTGTGTATTAAAGTCAGGTACGCCCCAAATTGAATACTGTTGTCCCATCTAGGAGGGAGCTGCTCAACGCGCACTATTCAGCCTTGATAGAGTTCAAAACAGGCTTTGAAATCTTATGACTGTCCCTCTTCCATGCAATCTCTTTTTCACAGCTAAGACTTTGCGAGCCTGTTTCTGCTCTGTTTTTTTTTTCATGGCAACTGCTAGATTGACCTCGAATCTATGGTTACATCTTGCTACACATTTACAAAAATTACTCTACTAGCTACAACAACTATAAATACTTCCCATATACTCTACCTGTGCATGAAAGCTTCAAATCCTGCGGGTTGTTTTTGTTATTTTTTTTTATTTTTTGTTATTTTTTGTTTTTTGCATAGTTCTTCTTTTTGCTCAGAGGAAAAAAATTTATCTCAACATTAGAAGCATGCTTAGAATTATGTAGTATAGGAGGGTATCAAGGCCTCGTAGTTTGCAGAACAAATTCATAGTTCTAAATAGATTTTAGCGATGTTTAGCCAGGCCCAGTTAGACGAAGAATATTTTACCGAAATAAAAATGTACATTCGATAATCAACAAACGACCAACCTACCACACGCCATAAGATGTAAGTTACACACGTAAAAGTGCATCGTGCTTACTGTATGAATTTCCCATCAAATAAGTTACGCTAATATGCAAACATATTCGTGCATTTCTTTTAAATATAAGTAAATGCATACGCCGTCAGTTTATACTTTATTTTTATTTACACAAAATCTTTTTTCCACAAAAACATCCTGAGACGTTTTAAACTTTTACGTTTTACTACCGCTTCATCTACATTGTCTTAAAACTCTTTCGAAAAATTAAATTACATTTTGTATTGTTAAAATATCGTCCATTTTTTTTAAGAACTGATCTGTACATCTCAAAATGATTTTTTATATAAAGATGTTATTCTTATCAAAATTTCAAAGTGTATATTTCATAATTATCCCATAATAACACACATCATTTCAATTCCACTACATTAATCAGATCAGGGTAGGAGTTGACGAGACCTTCCTCAGCAGTGGTAGTTAAAGTGCCATCCTAACGTAGATATTAACAAACAATATTAATTACATTTTCTCTCTGACGATTGACCAAAAAGTACATGTGTAGTTTATTAACCTACTGAGAGACGGGTATAACAGCTAGAATACATTATTTGCTTACATAATGCTATTAAAGTCCAATCACCTCTTCTTGAAATGCCTTGTGCTGATGGGTTCAAAGGCACGTGTTATCGAACGATCTCATTCAAATTAAGTGAGGCGTGTTTCCTAATGCCTTTGCTCCTACGCATTCAACTAAATAATTATACCCCGAACACATTATTTCCTGGTCTATTCAAATACATTCAATTCCAGTGAAGAGCAGTGCTTGATAACATTTGTCGAAAAGAATATCACTCTACATCGATTTAGGAAAAGGGAGGGTTAGTGGCGCTTTTTCATTGATTTTTCTCTACATCAACTTTTCAATTACATATGTAAGGGTGAAGAGTGACACGTGAATGGCGACAAGCAATTACAAATGCACAAGAGATTTCGCGACGGACACACGCTTATAGTTTTGTGATGAGGGCCGTATTTATATAACACTAAAGGAAAGACCTGCCCCTTCCTATGTTTAAAATATGCTGACTTACTTTGTTTACACGTATGCAGTTCACAAGCTTATAATTCTAGCTGTCCCTACCACTTGACTGATAGTCTTTACTTTTCTTTGCATTTCAAGTTTTAAAACGATGCTGCCTGTGTCTGTTCTTAATCTTTAAGAAATGCCTTCTATCTTAAAGAATTAAGTTGCTATAGTAAAAATGTATGAAAACGTATATTTTAATAGCAAAATCAGGAGTGGCTGGTTACTTTTAATGCATCTAAAACCAAGCTTCTCTCTTTACATCATCAACATTCTGATTCCCATCTGGCATCAATTGAAATGAATGGCTTCCGTCTTCAGGAGGCCTCAAGTTTTGACAAGCTTCTGGGCTTGACAATTACTCCTGATCTTAAATGGAACACGTACATCACATCTGTTGGCAGGGCCGCTGGGAAAATGGTGGGATCTTTCTATCGATCCAGTAGATATCTCACTGCTGATGCAATTCTCTATCTATATAAGAGCCAGGTACGTCCAAGGATGGAATTCCAGCCACTCCATTCCCCATTGTACCACGTGCTCAAGATCAGAAGAGAGAGAATCAGTGAGAACTTAGTCGTTTACTGTCTTAGATGTGCTACCATAAATGGTAGTGTCATCAGCATAAATGTCTACAAATGATGTAAGGATGTGATTTGGAAGATCATTATGTAGATTAGGAAAATATTTGGGCCCAGGGTGTACCCCTGAGGGACACCAGCATTAATACTGTGAGCTTATGATTTCTGCCCATAAACTACTACTCTTATGAACTTATCAGAAAGAAATGATTTAATAATTGATAAGACATTTCCAGCTATACCATAGCTAGAGATCTTGTGAAGTAAACATTTATGCCATATCCTATCAAAGTCCTTAGATATGTCAAGAGCAATTGCCCTAGAAAGGTTGCCAATGTCGAGAGATTTGATAATCCTATGAGATATAAGTGTAAACACATCTGCTCTAGATCTAGCAGAACGGAAACCATATTGAGTGTCACTAAGAAGGTTATTTTTGTTGAGATGGTTGATTACTTCTGTATTTAACACAGCTTCCAGCAACTTACTCATGACGCACAGGAGACTTATTGACCTGTACTGAGAGGGGGATGACCGATCATCTGAATACTTAAATACAGGGCATACTGATGAGATTTTCCAGAGTGATGGGAAACTATTCTCAGTAAGACAACGTTTAAACAGTTTTGTAAGTATGGGCGCTAGTTCTGGTTGAAGTATTTTGAGTATTATAATTGGAATACCGACAGGGCCGGTTGCTTTACTGGAATCAAGGTTTTTGATTAGCTTACGTACAGATATATGTATATCACATAGCGTGTTTTCTGATACAGGAGGAAATATTAGGCGTCGGCGGCCTTGGTCGCAAAGGGTAGAATTATCTGCAAAGTTCTTGGCAAAGAGTTTGGCTTTGTCTGCTGCTGACGAGATTACCTCAGGTCCATTGATAATTGTTGAGATAGAGCACACGGTTCTATTTAGGATTCTGTTTGCTATTTGCCAAAACTGGTTGGAACTAAGCCGCTGCTCAGTTACTTTGGAATTGACGGATTGAGCATTCAACTCTCTTGCGTTATTTATTACTTTCTTACAGTTGTTGCTGGCAGTACTGAAAGCGCCTTTAGTTTCCATACATCTATTACGTTGGAAGCAGTGGAAAAAGTGATTTCTGTGCCCAATGGCAGCAGCACATTCTGGAGAGAACCATGGCTGGCTGTTAGGTTTTTGCTGGAACTTTTTCGAGGGTATAAACCGGGCTATACCTACAATCAACCATTCCGTCAGGTCTGATACTATAGAGGACACCTCCTTTTTAAACATGGTACGCAGAGGTAGATCCGATATAAATGTACGGAAGCTATCCCAGTCAGCCTTAGTGTATCGATATACTGTACTATGGAAAGGTACGTCTGGGGACTTATTACATTTCATTTTTATCTTAATTGATACAACAGGGTGGTCGGAAGATCCAAGAGGAGACAGAGCAGAAACTTAACATAGTTCAGGGCAAGTTGTGAGAAAAAGGTCTAGTAGACTCGCACACTGGCCGTCATTTTTGGGCATACGGGTGGGTTCTTGAACAATCTGAGTGAGGTCATAAGCAATGGAGAAATATTGACAGAACCATCCCTCATCATCGGTCTTGTCAACCATTCGACGTTGTGAACATTAAAGTCTCCACATATGTGAATGTTAGCTGAATGATAAGCAGATAGGACTTGGTCAATTTTCTCAGATGTGCTATTAAAGATAGTAGCCCCGCTGTTGTGGGGGCGATAGAGAGTAAATATAAATGCAGTAGTGTGAGCTAATGCAACCCGGAAAGGAGGGTAAGTTAGGATCTTCTCTGGAGATGTCCCAACCACATGGAAAGCCATCTTTAATATAGGCACATATTTCATGCCCATGGCGATCTTGGGGGTCAGATTTAGAAGTTAAGTTAAAGTAACCTTTAATTGTGAACTCATCTAGGGAAATAGCCTGTCCAATGCAAGTTTCGCTTAAAAATAAAAGGTCTGGCTTAGTCTCCTGTATTTGGGTTTCAACCTCTGGAAAGTTAGAACGTAGACCCCTTATGTTGGAGAAGGAGACATGGTAGTAGGAGTCCACGTTGGAAGTTGGAGAACCGGGTTTAATCGTGTATTTTTTCTTGAAACTTGTTATGGTGGAATTTTGGAATTTGTGGACTAGGTCGTCAGATTTACTTAGAGCAGGACAGAGAAGGGAAACTTAGAGAGAAAAAGAAACGAATATTTTTTTAAGAACATGATAAGCTAAATCCGTAACAATTACCCCCTAATATGGCATCGAGATGGCCCACCAGAAGCTACTGCATTGTCTAGAATCCATTCACAACATGGCAATACAGCAGCCCCAGTACTTTGCACCTGCTGATAGGACAGCCTCCTTAGTGGTTAATCCAAGGTTCGGGTCCCTGACTATCAGTCGTATGACGTCAGCCCAGATAAAACGTTTACCTCCAGCACCCTTACTAGTGATATGGCTACAAGGATAGACATAGAAACAGAACATTTCCGCCATTTCTGCCAACTGTTCGCGCAAAATACTGCCAACCTAGAAAACAGCTTTTTCTTCTCCCTTTGTCAGAAAAGTCACTCATTAAAAAATGAGGATGGAAGGGCAAATAAGGAGAAGCGAGAGTAACGGGAGCTGCCAATAACGCATCCACAATGCGTTTTCTACTCTCCATTAAAAAAAATAATAAAAAATTAAAAAAAATATTAAGTATTATACTTAATAAAAGTCCAACGGACGTGTTTAAGGGAAAGTATGGTGATAGATTCCCCCCTCACGAACTAAAAATGAATATAATTACCTAATCTATTTTTGCAATAAACTTGATAGATTTTATTTATTGACGAGAAAAAAGCTAGCATTTAATAAAACAGAAATACATAAATTAAATACTGAAATAATATGCAGTTATTAATATTTGAATCTAAAAATAAAAAGTACGATTGATATAGAAGTCACTTATCTCGAAAAACAACTTCCGTCTCCAAAATGCAAACTGTACAAAATAATTTAAGCTTTAACAACAACAGCGTTCAATATTGTTTATTTTTTAAATTAACCGTTAAAAGAAAAGCGCGATCTTATTCTGGACTTTTGCTAGTCACGTTTTAAGAAACTTGCAATATAAACGAAAAGCGGAGGGGGGGTCTTCCGAAAGTTAGTTGGTGATGTTATAAGTAATTGCGAGATAAAATGAATGCAGATCTAAAGGGGTGGGGACTGAAAGGATAATATAATGGCATTCATCCCCATCTCGATTATTCTGAACAATTATCGATGAAAATATGCAATTTTATAACCAGAAAACTAACAAACAAAAATTGATGAATTGAAAACAGTTTATAAGCTTACATGCTATTGGGGTCTGACTTTTAAAAGCCAACAAGATAACTTCATATGTTTGGGTACACACTCACTATTACAAAAGATTTCACTCGCTAACAGCACCGAGACAAGATTAACTCATTCGCGCAAGCGAGTGCAATTACAATTAATTTGTTTTCCTGGCTAAGTCCGTCCACTTGTTCGCTCTTTCAATTAGTTTAGTTGACTGTCGACCAGATCTCGCCCGAAGCAACGTTCATTGACGAGATTTAACGATAACAATACCATCGAGTTGAGTGTGAACGCTTGTAAAGTTACGTTGCAATACGCCCGTAATGGAGCTGCTAATACGATGAAAGGCAACTTGTGCCCGGGCTTAAAAGCGTTTCAATGCGTAAGCACATCTTCTAATGTGTGCGTGCGTACTCGTGTTTATGATATTACATTGTTGTCATTTTGGTTATCAGAGCAAAGAAAGTTGGCGCGGTGAAGGCTTGTGACGTACGCGAAAAAGAATAAAAGAAATCTTCCGAGGCATTATATTTTTTGTTTACACAAATTATATTAATTAGACTCTGAAATATAGATTTTTTTAAATAGCTGATGGTATTAAAATAATCAGGTCATATATAATAGAAACTGATAAAAAAATTATTTAGGTAGACTACACAATTGGATTTCTTAGTCGAATTATCGCCAAATTCTATTAAATGTCGAAAATATTAAAAATCCCCCATATAAGTCGTCAATCAAGGTACAATTTAAAATCAATAAGAAAACATACTTTGTACGTTTGGTTGGATATATGCGTAAATGCAAGAAAGTGTGGTAATAAAAGTCTATACATTGATATGATAGCGTGTGTGTTATTTTGTGAATAACAATTATCGATGAAAATATGCAATTTCCTTAACCACAAAACTAACACATAAAAAATAAATTGGCGGAAAGAAAGCAATGTTTAATTTATCAGCCTACATGCGATTGGGGTGTCACATCTTACATTCTTTTCTTCCGAGTGACTGTCCTTTGTTATGACTAGGTTTATGGCAAAAGAATATTCTTATCATTGTTTGAACTCTCGAGTATATATCCTAGATAGTAAGACACAGTTAATCAATTAAAAACCACGCCATTCTATCTAAAACATATAAGATATTACCTGATATATACCCGAGAATAAAGATAATGAAAAGAATATTCCCTTATCATAGCCCTAGTAATGATCATCTATTCATTGTATTAGAAATTTTACTAAGAATTCGTCGAATATTTTGGTGTCAGTTTTTATTTTAGCTGAACGTTATATATATATATATATATATATATATATATATATATATATATATAAAATTACAGGCTTCTTCTGTTTTTGACAGAGTATGCATACTATGAAGTGTATGTACAGGACGACTGGAAACAAGTACCGAAATAAGCGAAGAGCACATACAGCGCCTAGAATCCACAAATGGTCACCTAACTAACCAGACTATATATATATATATATATATATATATATATATATATATATATATATATATATATATATATATATGTTGTTTTGTTTTGGTTTTAGCGATATGTTTTGAATGAATTCAATTATTTACGAAAGTGCATTTTTATCTAAATGCGAGTTGGGAATAATTTTTCCTTTTAACCAATTTGGTAACCCCACATGGGGAGCGGTATATATATATTATTTTTAAAATCTAATTATCCACGTATATATATATATATATATATATATATATATATATATATATATATATATATATATATATATATATATATATGTGTGTGGGGGGGCGTGCTCTTCAGAAGTTGTGTTTTCGGTTTGGATTCAAGCTTATGCACCTAAATCTTATAGATATATTTTTGTATTTTAAATTAAAACTTTATAATAAATAAGAATTAAGAATCGATAGAAAATTAATTCTATAATAATACCTACGAAATCTGCATACATTAAAAATATCATATTTTGCGAAGAGAAATGTTTTTGCAGTTTTAACAAAAGAGATAAAATAATATTTACATTTACGCAGAACCACCACAGAAGCCAACATCAATATATTACATATGAATACGTCAGCTGTGATTTTTTCAGTTCCGCTGGTCCGAATGAATAACATTGCGTAATAAGTTATTAGACTGTTAGTAAATTCGTACTCAATTTAAGCATATGCATGTTTTGGTTCCAGTTAATTACGATACATATAGTATATCAAATGTTATTGTTGAATAAATGTGTTAAATCACTGTTTTATTGTCATATACTTCCGGTAAGTGTACAAAACCTTGGCGTAAAGTATTTTAGATATTCGTATATAATTACAAAATCGCATGTTTTTCAGTTTCCTTGATATAAAAAATGTGTTGGCTATATCAATGGTGTTGCGGACCAGGATATAAATACCCTAACTCGCTACAAGAAAAAATAATGAAACGAATTGAATGAAGGAAACAAAGAACTCAAATGCTGGAATAAAATAGAAATGAAAGTCTTGGGTGTACACGTGTTCATTCGGCGGTTGAGATCTACGCGCGTGGAAGGAAAGAGGAATGCAATAGAGAAACGCGAAGTGGCAAGCCGGCCTGTAGAAAGAGAGGGTTAAGCTCAGTAGAGAGTCGCGCCTGTGTTGATGGACCAAAGCCGAAGGGGAGATAGAGTGAGCAAGTCAATCCAGTTCATGAAGAGAGAAGCGTATAAAGTGTACGTTCGCTTATCCCACATTGCAGTAGCAGGGAACGTGACGTTAGGGCGTGCGGTCGGTTCGTCGACTCAACAGGTCGAACGCTGGTCTAGACGAAAAAGGGGAGTTGACAGGGTTTGTTAACTTTTATACTGGAGTTAGTGTTCTGTGTGCGCATGTCTGGTTTTGACTTAAAAGGAAGTGACGTCACAGCTGGGGTATGTGTGTGCCCATGAATGTGAGTGTGTGTATGAGGCTGTGTATATGCGTGTGTGTGTGTGTGCGTACGTGCCTGCGTACATGTGGGTGTGTATATGTGAGGGAAAACATGTTCGAACAATGCCTATATACTATTACAGATGAAAAAAAAGATTCAGTTCAGAACTGTCAATGTCTATGGGTGTGTTTCTTGGCAATTGAATCTTATCTGATTACTTAATGTTGAAAGGCATGTAACCTATTAAAACGATTTTGACTATATAATTTATTTAAGAGAACTTACAATTATAATGCTATATTATGAAATATGTATGAAAATTTCTAGTGTACTGCTCTCCTCACTTAGTCGTGCCTGTTCTTATATTTCGTTTAGGCCACTTTGCTGCAGTCGCATTTAATATGGTTTATCGTTTCGCATCTTTGTCCACAGAGTCCACATTTTCTGTTTTCTTGTGCTTTGTCCATGTTTGACTCTTATCGAGTTATCTTGTGCTACAGTTATTAGGGATTCAGTTTCTGTTGTTCTTTACAGGCAATCTGTTTGTAAAATTAGTAAAGAAATGGTATCGTCAGTCTATTTCAGCGATTTATCTTTGCTTTTTTTCTAAGCATCTCAAGTAACAATGAGAATTGTCTTGTGTTCTTTATTTTGCCATAGTCTGATTAATTTTTATTTTTTATATTGAAATGTATTTATTTATTTATTTTAGGTGCTTTAGTCTTACTATTTAGGATCGAAAAGGAAAGTTATGTCAGGGATTGGGCGAATTACTTTGTGTTTTTTTTTTTAGAAGAATTATGGCAGGTTCGAAATTTTCAAAACTTCAGATTGTATTCCACAGAAGTTGGGTATTGTCGTTTTTCCTGTACCATTTCTTTTTAGAGTTTTATTCATATAGTTTTCCTATATTCAAGTGTAGGATCAGGGCAACATTGTCGTGTCCCCATCTTTTAAAATAATATTGAGCTAGTATGCGGCATTAATATCTAATATGCATTAATGTTTCTTACTTTTCTATCACACGCTCTGCACATCGGTTATTCCTATCCTTTTCTTAGCCACATCTAGGTGCATTCATGGTTCTTTTTCTTTGTTTTTGTTCTGATAAATCGTCCACATTACTCTGTTTCTTCCTGCTTTTTCTTCTTGTTAATTTTTGTTCCGGTTTATTCGTTTCTTGTCTTGTTTTTCTTAACGATGTATTTCTTTGCGCTGTTCAATCTTTCTGTGTTCTGATTATGTACTTGTTAACATATTTCGTTCATTTTACCTTCATCCTTTAAGCGTAATGCATTGAGAATGACCAGAAGTTACCAAGCTTTTTATCAAAATGCCCTCATTTCTTCATTATTACAGCCTATAAACGATCAAGATTACCTTACTAGTTATACTACATATTTATTAGGTTCTTGCCATATTATTTAGATGATAGAAATGTTCTCATTCTACTTAGTGATTAATCTTTCATTTTTGTTGATTTGATAGTGGCTGCTTCTAGAACTCCCAGATATTTATAGGTGTTATGCCAAGTTTCCTCATCTCCCCTTGTTTAAGTAGTTCCATAGTTTGAGCTGCCTCCAGTTTTCCTCCTTCTTATAACTAGCAGCGGTTTTTATTCCAAATTTCATTTGAATATCTTGTCTGAAAATTCTGGTTGAGTAGTGACTCATTTTTTCGTTCCTATTCATAAACTTGTATCCAACTTAATCCTATCTATTAATATATTGTTAAAGGTATCATGGCTATGATGAACAATAGTAGTGATAAGGAATTCGTTTACGTTTATCGGTCATTTTTCTTCTTTCCTCAGTAGAGGGAACCCGGAAAGAGACTTATAAACATGAAAGAATAGTCGGTCAGTATCGTCTTTTAGATGCAATGCATTGTCCGTTGTCATTAGTTTATTCGTTCTCTGATCAAAGTGGCTA